>NC_056742.1:9707040-9812040 GCF_019279795.1 Protopterus annectens
TTTTGGCCATATCTTATGGCGGTGGTATTTACTTTTTTACTGGAGGTGTTCCACACCATGTAATTGCTTCCTAATTTGGGGACTCCTGACATCTGGGGCAAGAAAAACAGATACAATGGCGTTGACTGCATGATGCTCTTCGTGTTTTACTTTTGCAGTCATCACATTTGGGTTATCTGCTTGCAGTAGCCCTCAGCCAGCCTGATTAACAAAGTCTTGGGTCCTGCGTCAGTTGCTGTCCCTTCTAACATGATGTCATGTCGTCAGGGGTATAAAACATGCAGCCGACACCATTACATCAGTATTTCTTGCTGTGCGGTGCCCGAAGCAGAAGCAGTTCACAAGTGCCGGTCGGCCGACTCCTGTAATTTTCGTTTTCGAGTTTCAGAACCAAAGTCTTCAACTAAAAGCTAAGTACCCTGTTGGGGAAACTTTTTCTTGCTCTAAACCAATGTCAGTAAAAGTAAATAATTGCATTACTGCGGTGGTGGTGCTGCGGTAGCGTTGTCGCCTCACAGTTAGACATTGCCCGTTCGATTCTCAGTTAGAGCGTCTTCTGTGTAGCGACATGCGTGACTGGGCATTCCTTCGTTGAAGGCTGTGCGTTAGGCCCGGCAAGCCAGTACGTAAAAATCTACTGCCAATCATTAGCGGACCGGAGTTCCTCTGTGGCAACCCCTAGCCGGGAAAAGCCGAAAGACACAAACAAACTTATGGAAAGCAAATACCTCATAAAGATTTTCACTCGTACTGTATTCCTTGCCTAGGCCCTGACCACGATGTACCTCGCTGTCAGTTTTGTGCCTTATTTAAACCACGAACTATCCATTGTCGGTATATTTTCGCTTCTAAATATTTTGGTGCTTGGTTCAATTGTCCTGATATGTCTTCGGTAAACAGTCCCAACTACCGACATTCCGAAAAACGCAAAGATAAAGACAGAGACAGGCCATCTAGGTCCAAAGTTGTCGACAATGCTTCTCCTAAGTCAGTCTCCAGTTCGCCGGTACTCAGTGAGGCACTTTCGCAGTCCCTGATACTCACTAGTTCAGATGTTCATCGTGCATACAGCTGCAGTAATCACAGATGGGTTCTCTGCCGTCAGGCGGTCCCTCGGTCGGCCGAATTCCAAAGTCTTGGTCCGGCGTCGGTTGTCGTCGCTTTCTCTTCTGACGTCAGTGAGGCCAGAGTATATAAGACACAACCGACGCCATGTTCTTCAGTCTTTTTTGCCGCGCGGTGCCCGAAGCAGAAGCAGTTCACAAGTGCCGGTCGGCCAGCTCCTGAATTACGAAAATTTTGGAAAACGAAGTCTTCATTAAAGCTAAGTACCCCGTTGGGGAAACTTTTCTTGCCTCAGACCGATGTCAGAAAAAGTTAATAATTGTATTTCTTGTGGGAAGCAAATACCGCATAAGGTTTTCCATTCCCTCTGCATACCTTATTTGGGCCTAGACCACGACGTCTCGGGCTGTCGCTTTTGCGCTACCTTCAATAAACGCACTATTAAGCGTCGGGCGGAGTTCGCCCAGCACTACTTTGGTAAAGCTTTTGATTATAAAATGTCGTCGGACACTCCGACTACCGTCTTGTCCAAAAAACGCAAGGAAAAGGACCGACACGCGAGGCCCGCGGTCCCCGCCGACACCACGCCAAAATAGGCTACACGTGGTCCGGTTCTCAGCGAGACGCCTTTGCAGTCCCTGACTACCGACGACACTCCTTTGGTGGTGTCCTCTGTACCCGAGACCGCTGGGACCTCGGCCCTTTCCCAGACTACAACCGAAGCCTTTGCTAATGTTGAGCCTACTAATGTGGACAGGTCCACCTCCACCCATGGTGTATTTAGGCCCTCATCTTCTTTTTCAGTTAAGGCCTTTACTAAATCCAAAGCAGCCAGGCATCCCACGAGGCCTGTTGCACAGGGCCCATCTCCAGGTCCCATGCCTAAAAAACAGATGCTTAAAATGGCTGAGGATTTAATTACTCTTATCAGAGGTTCTCAACCCCCTCCAGACAAGAGACCCAGAGTGGAGGAAGATTCCCCCTCTTCTGATCAGGGATCCATTTTATCAGAACATTCTGATGCAGAGGAACACTCTTACTCTCCCTTTGAGGATTCGGATGCAGAACAGTCCATTCCTTCTGTATCCCCTCCTGAGGATTTTTCCTTTGGGGAAACCTTGCACACCTTGAGGGAACACTTCCATTGGGAAGGCCAAGACTTTTCAGATTCCAAGAAAAGACTTAGGGAATTTCTTTTGTTACCTCAACACAGACCACTAGCTATACCCCCTGTTTTGGACATACTGGATGATGTCTATTCGGAGGCTTGCCTTAACCCGGATTCTCTGCCTCCTGCACCAGTCAAACCTGATAGGTATTATAGAGTACCCAGCTCTCACCAATTTCTCTTCAAAAGCCATAATGCTGACCCTGAAACCATTTCACAAGGCCCCAAGGGATTGAAGGCCTCCACTGCCAAGAATCCACTTCCTGCAGAAAGGGAATCAAGATCTTTAGAAAGGTGGGGTAAAAAGGTATATACCTCGGCCACCCTAGCCATGAGGGCCTTAAATTGTCAGTTTCATATGCTTAAATATCAACAGTTCCTGTTATCACAATTAAGGAACAAAATGTCTCAACCTGAACAACCAGATTTAAAGGAGTTACAGGATATGATGCATAGTGCAGAGCAAGTGGGTAAACACACTTTACAATGTGGTTATGATGCCCTAGAGGCTTCAAGTAGAGCTGCTACGGGATCAGTCATTCGCAGACATGCTTGGCTTAGAGAACAAAACTTGCCTGATCATGTGAAAGCTAAACTTCTAGATGCTCCTTTACAAAAGGATGTGCTGTTTGGTACTAATGCTGAGGAGATATTACGGAAAATGAAGAAAAAGCCAAATCCATGCAAACTGTCAAAACCTTTTTCCAGGTCCAACCACCACATTTTAGCAGAAATTGGCCTTCAAAGAACTGGTCCTTTCCAGCCACTGACAAGCCCCAAAGAGGTAGATACAGACGCACAAGGGGCAGAGGGCAATCACAAGGATCATATAGAGGACGACAATGGCAAACTCCAGCACCAAGAGGTGGCGAGGACAGTGCACAACAATACAGGAAGCAACCCAATGACTCCCTCATTTCCATGCCAAGCACGTCTCAGCTGGCAGCACCTTTGGGAGGAAAGCTAGCATTATTTGCAAACAATTGGCATATTGTCACAACAGACAAATGGATCCTGGACATTATAAACAGAGGCTACAAATTTCATTTCCACACTCTTCCAAAATGAGAGGCATGCCAAACCTGCCACAGAATCAAAGGGCAGAGGCACAACTACAAATTTCAAAGCTCTTAAGCATGAGAGCTATTCAAGAGGTACCTTCTCACGAACAAGGTCAAGGTTTTATTCAAGGCTTTTTCTGGTACCAAGGAAAGGAACCAACTGGAGACCCATTTTGGACTTATCCATCCTAAACACATTTCTACTGCACCAAAATTCAAGATGCTCACATTACAGCAACTTCTTCCCATGCTGGGCAAGGAGTTTTGGCTGGTAACATTGGACCTCAAGGAGGCATACCTGCATGTCCCAATCAGACAAAGCTGCAGAAGATACCTCAGATTTCTTGCAGGTTCAATCCACTATCAATTCTCTGCATTGCCCTTTGGCTTATCTACTGCGCCCAGAGTATTCACAAAGTGCCTGGCATCAGTGATTGCCTACTGCAGACTTCAAGGGATACAAATTTACCCTTATTTGGACGACTGCCTGATCCAAGTGGACAGCAAGCACATACTTCTGGAACATCTGACATATGTGACACGGCTATTGCATGCCCTGGGATTCACAATCAACAAAGAGAAATCAAGGCTAACACCATCTCAGAAAATAACCTTCCTGGGTGCCAACTTGGACACAAACACCCAGATGGCCTATCTTACGCCAGAAAAACAAGGGCAACTATCTCAGTACTTCAAAATACTAGCAAAAAGTACCAGGCTTACTGCAAGGAAAATCCTGCAGGCTCTGGGATTCATGGCATCTTGCATTCTTTTAATCCCATGTGCAAAGCTGCATATGAGGAAACTTCAATGGTACCTAAAAAACCTATGGTCTCAACACAGTCACAGTTTGGAAACAATACTACCAATAATCCCATGTTTGCAAAAGGAATTTCTATGGTGGGCCCAAGCATGTCAAGCAAACACAGGCCTCCCATTCTGCAAACCTCAAGCAGAGCAAGTTATCACAACAGACGCCTCAGATTACGCTTGGGGGGCGCACATGACAGACAGGTGCATCCAGGGCAAATGGTCCCAAAAGAAAAGCACCTCCACATCAATCAAAAAGAAATGCTAGCAGTAATAAATGCAATTACAGCTTTCAAGGACTTCCTGTATCCAGGACAATTACTCATAAGAACAGACAACACCACAGTAATGTGGTACATAAACAAACAAGGAGGAACACACTCATACCCCTTGTGCAGACTAGCCATGACCCTTTGGAACTTGGCTCTGGAATGGCAAATCGAACTTCAAGCACAGTACCTGCCAGGATTGGAAAACACACTGGCAGACAAATTAAGCAGAAATATGACAGATCCACACGAATGGAAGTTACATCTGCAGGTGTTTGCAGAAATAACCCAAATGTGGGGGAGGCCAGACATAGATCTTTTTGCCTCCCACAGGAATCATCAATTGGAAAAGTTTTGTTCGAGGACCTTTCATCCAAAGGCCTGGAGAGTGGACGCCCTTTCATTCAGTTGGACAGCATGGACAGTTTACGCATTCCCACCTCTGCCTCTTCTGCCCAAGGTACTTTTGAAAGCAAGAGCAGACAGACCGAAGATGATACTGATTGCTCCAGATTGGCCAAGGCAACACTGGTACCCATTGCTGAGGAGCCTAACACATACTCCTCCCTGGTCCCTGCCTTTAATGCCACTCCTGCTGACTCAGCACAGTTACAAAACTCTCCACAGTCAGCTGAAAACACTCAATCTCGCTGCATGGAAAATTCCTTAACACCACAAAAGACCCTACTCTCCAAGGAGGTGCAGGGTGTCATTTTGGAGGCCAGAAGACCATCTACTAGAAAAGCTTACTCCACAAAATGGAAGCGGTTTTGTTCTTGGAATGCAAAAAAAGGCCAGGACCCTAGAAAACTGAACTTGCCTCAGGTATTACAGTATCTAGCTGAGCTGCTGAACAGTGGACTTTCATTTTCTTCCATAAAAATCCATGCCTCAGCTATTTCTGCAGAATACAACACGGATCCTCCTTTATTTTCTCACCCACTCTTACGGCAGTTCCTCAGAGGGGCTAAGAATATTAGACCACCAAGGAAACAACCAATACCAGCCTGGGATCTTAATTATATACTAGAAAAATTAACATTGCCTCCTTTTGAACCAGCTGCCTCAACAGATTTGCAATATTTGTCCTGG
Source organism: Protopterus annectens (assembly GCF_019279795.1). Classification (NCBI taxonomy): domain Eukaryota; kingdom Metazoa; phylum Chordata; order Ceratodontiformes; family Protopteridae; genus Protopterus; species Protopterus annectens. Next base: position 9,712,506 of record NC_056742.1, read on the forward strand.
AAAACTGCCTTCCTTCTGGCTATCACTTCAGCTCGTAGAGTTTCGGAATTACAGGCCCTCATGGCGGTGCAGCCCTTTCTCATTTTCCATCAGGACAGGGTCTCCCTTCGTACCAACCCATCTTTTATGCCTAAAGTGGTATCTAGGGTAGCTTTAAATCAAGCCATACACCTTCCTACCTTTTACCCCAATCCTCAAAACAAAGGGGAAAGGCTGCTACATTCCTTAGACATCCATAGGCAGCTACGTTACTATTTGGACAGAACAAAGTCCTTCAGGAAATCAGAACAACTCTTTGTGTCCTATGCTGTAGGGGCTCAAGGGAAGCCAGTTTCCAAGCAGACTATTTCAAAGTGGATAGGCCACTGCATACGGTTTTGTTATTCCTATCATGGGAAATCTGTTCCTACAGGTATAAGATCACACTCCACCAGGGCCACAGCTACCTCTACAGCCTTCCTCAGAGGAGTTCCTACCAAAGATATTCTGGAGGCAGCCACTTGGAGTTCTGTACATACCTTCACAAAACACTACCACCTGCCTTTATATTCCAGGACAAGAGCAGGCTTTGCCACTGCTGTTTTGCAGGGCATTCTGGCTCAACCCAGTTCCTCCTAGTACCTACCACCTTGTGCGTAGCTTTGGGATTCTACCCATCTGTGATTACTGCAGCTGTATGCACGATGAACATAGTACAGTTTTGTACCTACCATAAATGTAGATGTTTGAGTGCTAATACAGCTGCAGTACAGGTTTCCCTCCTTCCCCACTTGGTAAAGGCATGGGGCCTAACAACCTCTTCATACAGCCTGACTGGGTTATCCTTCTAAGGTTTATTTGCTTGCAACCACTGTTTTTGGATTGTATTGCATTACATGTATACGCATATAAGCATAATTTATGTATTGCCTTCTTTCGGGGGGCACCTGACATCTGGGGCAAGAAAGACTGAAGAACATGGCGTCGGCTGTGTCTTATATACTCTGGCCTCACTGACATCAGAAGAGAAAGCGACGACAACCGACGCCGGACCAAGACTTTGGAATTCGGCCGACCGAGGACCTTGACGGCAGAGAACCCATCTGTGATTACTGCAGCTGTATTAGCACTCGAACATCTACATTTATGGTAGGTACAAAACTGTACTATTCGCAGGCCTCTACTGAGACCCTTTCTGAGTCCGGTATGCTGCGAGATGCTTCAGCTGTAGAACCTGTAGATGTCTCTACCTTGGATGGGTCTGGAGCTGCTGCTCAGGCACCAGCTTCTGAGGGTGTATTCAGGCCTACTGACTTGCGTATTAAACCAACACCATCTTCTTCTTCAAGGCCTAAAACTCGAACCATGCCTAGAAAACTGACGCCCAGACCTCATGGACAGGCCTCTATGCCTAAAAAAACAAATGATAAGAATGGCTGAAGACCTTATTACTTTAATCAGGGGAAGCCAGCCTTCCCCCTCTAAGAGACCTAGGACTGAGTTTGCTTATGATACTCCTGACCAGGATTCTGAATTTTCTGTTTCCTCTGATGACAGGGATTTACCCTTATCTACCTATCAGGATTCTGATGCTGAGGATTCTATTCCCTTTGCCCCCCCCGCCCAGAAGATTTCTCTTTTGCTGAAACCTTGCATACTCTCAGGGAGCCTTTTCATTGGGAAGGGCAGGATTTATCTGATTCTAAAAAGAGGCTTAGGGATTTTGTATTCCTGCCCCAGTACAGGCCTTTAGCCATACCTCCTGTACTAGACATTGTTGATGATGCCTTTTCGGAATCTAGCTTGGCCCCTGACTCTTTACCTCCTGCTCTCAGAAAATCTGATAGATATTACAGGGTCCCTGACTCTCACAAGTTCCTTTTTAAAAATCCTACTACGGATCCTGAGACCATTTCACAGGGACCCAAGGGCATTAAAGCTACTACTGCCAAAAATCCTACCTCCTCTGATAGAGACTCCAGTGTGCTGGATAGATGGGGTAAGAAGGTATACACTTCTGCAACTTTAGCCATTAGGGCCTTAAACTGCCAGTTTCATATGTTAAAGTATCAGCAGCATATGATTTGGTTGCTTAAATAGAAAATACATCTTCGATATATATTTGAGAATATTATAAAAGGACAGAGTATGAGAATCTCACATTTAAATGTTCAAGAACAGGGATTCCAACAGGAAATTAACAAATTTAAACTTAGACTCACTCAGCGAGGATATACAGAGCAAGAGTTTACTAAAGGCTTGGAGAATATAGGAGATTTAAGACAGAGTAAGGCAACACCGTATTTTTCAGAGCATATTTGTAATCAAATTCAGAGGATGAATAACTATAAACACATGAGAATACCTTTGTATTATACCAATGACAGGGAAGTGGTGATGGATATTATAAATAAACATTGGCGCATTCTCACTAGTGACGAGGATATAAAAATGATAGTAGGTGAAAAACCTAGTTTTCAGTACAAGAATAAATCTAATTTGAAAAAACTTTTATGTTATCCAAATAAGAATGTTGACCATCAGAATCATTTTGGAACAAGCCCATGTGGGAAATGTGGATACTGCCAATATATATACACTGGCAGTTCTTTTATCCATCCAGATATTGATAAAATCTTCTACTTTCATGTTTCAGCCTCCTGTGATACTGAGAATGTAGTGTACCTTGCGACCTGTCAAAAATGTGGAGCTTACTACGTTGGAAAAACCAATAGGAAGCTCCGAACTAGGATAAGGGAGCATTTATATGCCATAAGATAGGACATATAACAAATGCTCTAGCGAAACATGTAAACAATGAGGGGACTGACCATACCTTTAGATTTATGGCAATAGATTATATAACTCCATTAGTAACCTTCCTGGGTGCCAACTTGGACACAAACACCCAGATGGCATACCTTACGCCAGAAAAACAGGGGCAACTATCTCAGTACTTCAAAATACTAGCAAAAAGTATCAGGCTTACTGCAAGGAAAATCCTGCAGGCTCTGGGATTCATGGCATCTTGCATTCTTCTAATCCCATGTGCAAAGCTGCATATGAGGAAACTTCAATGGTACCTAAAAAATCTATGGTCTCAACACAGTCACAGTTTGGAAACAATAATACCAATAATTCCATGTTTGCAAAAGGAATTTCTATGATGGGCCCAAGCATGTCAAGTAAACACAGGCCTTCCATTCTGCAAGCCTCAAGCAAAACAAGTCATAACCACAGACGCCTCAGATTACGCCTGGGGGCGCACATGAAGGACAGGTGCATTCAGGGCAGATGGTCCCAAAAGGAAAAGCACCTTCACATCAATCAAAAAGAAATGCTAGCAGTAATAAATGCAATTACAGCTTTCAAGGACTTCCTGCATCCAGGACAATTACTGATAAGAACAGACAACACCACAGTAATGTGGTACATAAACAAACAAGGAGGAACACATTCATACCCCTTGTGCAGACTAGCCATGACTCTTTGGAACTTGGCTCTGGAAAGACAAATCGAACTTCAAGCACAGTACTTGCCAGGATTGGAAAACACACTGGCAGACAATCTAAGCAGAAATATGACAGATCCACACGAATGGAAGTTACATCCTCAGGTGTGTACAGAAATAATCCAAGTGTGGGTGAGGCCAGACATAGATCTTTTTGCCTCCCACAGGAATCATCAATTGGAAAAGTTTTGTTCAAGGACCTTTCATCCAAAGGCCTGGAGAGTGGGCGCCCTTTCATTCAGTTGGACAGCATGGACAGTTTACGCATTCCCACCTCTGCCTCTTCTGCCCAAGGTGCTTTTGAAAGCAAGAACAGACAAACCGAGGATGATACTGATTGCTCCAGATTGGCCAAGGCAACACTGGTATCCACTCCTGAGGAGCCTAACACATACTCCTCCCTGGTCCCTGCCTCTAATGCCTCTTCTGCTGACTCAGCACAGCTACAAAACTCTTCACAGTCAGCTGAAAACACTCAATCTCGCTGCATGGAAAATTCCTTAACACCACAATAGACCCTACTCTCCAAGGAGGTGCAGGATGTCATTTTGGAGGCCAGAAGGCCATCTACTAGAAAAGCTTACTCCAAAATGGAAGCGGTTTTGCTCTTGGAATGAGAAAAGAGGCCAGGACCCTAGAAAACTGAACTTGCCTCAGGTATTACAGTATCTAGCTGAGCTGCTGAACAGTGGACTTTCATTTTCCTCCATAAAAATACATGCATCAGCCATTTCTGCAGAATTCAACACGGACCCCCCTTTATTTTCTCACCCACTCTTACGACAGTTCCTCAGAGGGGCTAAGAATATAAGACCTCCAAGGAAGCAACCAATACCAGCCTGGGACCTTAATTACATATTAGAAAAATTAACATTGCCTCTTGAACCAGCTGCCTCAACAGATTTGCAATATTTGTCCTGGAAAACAGCCTTCCTTCTGGCCATCACTTCAGCTCGTAGGGTTTCTGAACTACAGGCCCTCATGGCGGTGCAGCCCTTCCTCATTTTCCATCAGGACAGGGTTTCCCTTCGTACCAACCCATCATTTATGCCAAAAGTGGTATCCAGGGTAGCCTTAAATCAAGCCATACACCTCCCTACCTTTTATCCCAATCCTCAAAACAAAGGGGAAAGGCTGCTACACTCTTTAGACATCCATAGGCAGCTATGTTATTATTTGGACAGAACAAAGTCCTTCAGGAAATCAGAACAACTTTTTGTGTCCTATGCTGTAGGGGCTCAAGGGAAACCAGTTACAAAACAGACTATTTCCAAGTGGATTGGCCACTGCATACGGTTTTGTTATTCCTATCATGGGAAATCTGTTCCTACAGGTATCAGATCACACTCCACCAGGGCCACAGCTACCTCTACAGCCTTCCTCAGAGGAGTTCCTACCAAAGATATTTTGGAGGCAGCCACTTGGAGTTCTGTACATACCTTCACAAAACACTACCACCTGCCTTTATATTCCAGAACAAGAGCAGGCTTTGCCACTGCTGTTTTGCAGGGCATTCTGGCTCAACCCAGTTCCTCCTAGTACCTACCACCCTATGCATAGCTTTGGGACTCTACCCATCTGTGATTACTGCAGCTTGTATGCACGATGAACATAGTACAGTTTTGTACCTACCATAAATGTAGATGTTCGAGTGCTAATACAGCTGCAGTACAGGTTTCCCTCCCTCCTTCCCCACTTGGTAAAGGCATGGGGCCTAACAACCTCTTCATACTACCTGACTGGGTTATCCTGCTATGTTTTATTTGCTTGCATCCACTGATTTTGGATTATATTGCATTGCTTGTATATGTATATAAGCATTATTTATGTATTGCCTTCCTTTTGGGGGCACCTGACATCTGGGGCAAGAAAGACTGAAGAACATGGCGTCGGCTGTGTCTTATATACTCTGGCCTCACTGACGTCAGAAGAGTAAGCGACGGCAACCGACGCCGGACCAAGACTTTGGAATTCGGCCGACCGAGGGACCGCCTGATGGCAGAAAACCCATCTGTGATTACTGCAGCTGTATTAGCACTCGAACATCTACATTTATGGTAGGTACAAAACTGTACTTTCCTCAGAGGGGCCAAAAATTTAAGACCACCCAGAAGAGCTCCATCTCTGCCTGGGACCTTAACTCTGTATTGGAGAAACTCACTCTCCCTCCTTTCAAGCCAGCTGCTACTGCAGACTTAAAATTCCTTTCTTGGAAAACAGCTTTCCTTTTAGCAATCACTTCAGCTAGAAGGGTATCTGAATTACAGGCCCTTATGGCAGTGGAGCCTTTCATCATCTTTCATGCGGACAGGGTGTCCCTCGGGACCAATCCCTCCTTCATGCCCAAGGTGGTATCCAGTGTGGCCCTTAATCAGTCCATTCATTTGCCAACCTTCTTTCCTAATCCACAGAACAAAGGAGAATGGATACTGCACTCCTTAGATATGTACAGACAACTTAGATTCTACTTGGACAGGACTAAACCTCAAAGGAAATCTGAACAATTGCTGGTGGCATTTGCTGCAGGGGCAGAGGGGAAGGCTATTTCAAAGCAAACCATTTCCAAATGGATAGGCCATTGCATTAATTTCTGCCACAAGCACCATGGAAAACCTATCCCACAGGGGATCAGACCCCACTCAACCAGGCTGCATCTACCTCTACAGCCTTTCTCAGAGGCGTCCCTACTAGGGACATCTTAGAAGCTGCTACCTGGAGTTCTGTACATACTTTCACCAACCATTACCATCTGCCAATTTTCTCTAAATCCAGAGCTGGCTTTGCCACTGCAGTCTTGCAGGGCCTTTTAGCTGGTCCTAATGCTATCTAAATTCCTCCTCCCATCCTTAGCTTTGGGAATCTAACCAAATGTGATGACTGCAACAGTGAAACATGAAGAACATAGTACAGTTGTGTACACTTACCATAAATGTAGATGTTCGAGTGCATTCACTGTTGCAGTCCTGGTTACCTTCCCTCCAGCCCCCCACCACTTCTTCTTTTGGTTGTACCTCTACTCTCCTTTACTATGCTCAAAAGCTTTTTGGTTCATAGGTTCATAGGTTCATAAGGTGGTACTGGGCTATCGGCCCTAAGGCTTATGCAAGCCTAGCCATAACAATTCCCTGGAAATATTTTCCCACAATATTTACTTCTCAGGGCCCCTATCTAGCAGGGCGACTGACATGATCCACGGGGTGAATTTCCTATCTCCCATCCAATCATCAAGGTTCCTTTTGAAGAGGGCCAATGAGGTGCTCTGCTTGACATGTATGGGCAGTCTATTCCAGAGTATGGGGAGTCTCTGGGTCAGGAACCTATCCCTCCAGCATGTTTTGTTCATTGTGATGATAAGGTTTAGATCCCTGGAGCATGTGGCTCTGAGGGATTGGGATTTCTTTAAGTGGAGCATGTCCAACAGCTCAGGGTTTGACATGGCCTTGTATGTTAAGCAGAGATCGCCTCTGAGTAGACGATATGCCACAGAGTATAGCTGGAATTTTTTTAGACGGTTAGCATATGGCATCTGCTTTAGGCCTGCAATTCTTTTAGTGAGGTATTTCTGTGGCCTTTCCAGCTGTTGCAGATGTCTTGTGAGGTACATACCAAATGGGGCATTATACTCTATAATGGGTCTAATGAGGGACGAGTACAGTGGGACAATGACCTCCTTTTTTCTGGATGAAAAGCCCTTAGTGATGAGGTGTGCCACATAGAAGGATTTCCTGACTGTTGTGGCGATGTGGTTATCGAAAGTGAGACCACTGTCCACTTGTGTCCCTAAGTCACTCATCACACTTTCGATGTTTAGTGTCCTGCCACCTATGTGGTAGTTCATGGGTACATGTTTTTTTCCAGAGGGGATGACTATACATTTCTTGGCATTAAGCTTGAGCCCATGGCTCTGTCACCAGGCATCTGTTTCTGTGTATTTGCTTTTTTGTTGGAGGTATAACCTTGTTTATTTATAGATTGAATTACTTCCCATTAGGGGGGCACCTGACATCTGGGGCAAGAAAAACTGCATGTTTTATACCCTTGATGACCTGACGTCACGGAAGAAGGGACAGCAACCGACGCAGGACCCAAGACTTTGTTAATCAGGCCAACTGAGGGCTACTGCAAGCAGATAACCCAAATGAGATGACTGCAACAGTGAATACACTCGAACATCTACATTTATGGTAAGTGTACACAACTGTACTTTTTATACCCTTGACGACCTGACGTCATGGAAGAGATGACAGCATCCGACGCAGAAATCCCAAGACTCTGGTATTCGGGCCGACTGAGGGCTACCTCCCGGCAGATAACCCAAGTGTGATGACTGCAACAGTGAATACACATGAACATCTACATTTATGGTAAGTGTACACAACTGTACTTTCCTGTTACTACATTGGTAAAACCGATCGTAAGTTAAGGAACCACATATATGAACACTTATATGACATTAAGAATAAAAAAGAGACCAATGCTTTAAGCAAACATATTTATTTTTATTTATTTTACATTTGTTGACCGGGCTAGTCCAACTGGATATATGTCCATTTTCAGTGGAGGCCCGGGGAGAAAAGCTCCAACAAACACAAAAAAAACACAATATCATTTATAACATGAGACATTTACAAATACAGCTAAATTTACAGATACTCATCTCGTTCATTACATTTTGTTGCATTTCTGTAAACAGGATCATGGTACATTTCAGCTGTGGTTAGCCATTCGAAAAATTTCCTAATAAAAATTTTATATAAGAGCATTTTTTTTTTCATATCATGGAAAACATTAACCAACATTTTTATTTATTTTATTTATTTATTTTTATTTTATCATTAACCAACATTTCAATTTTGTTATCATAGACAGTATCAGCATCGATATAAGAGGAGGAGCTTGGTCATTACTGTTAGAAAAAAGAGAATTATACGTGCAGTTACGATTAATTGCAGGGAACTGACCAGGTCTAAATGAAAATATTTCCATGAGCCCCTTACTGAAATTGAAGGCATTAGAGAGGTAATACAACCTCCCTTGGTATTTATGGAATAAAATAGCAATTTTGAATAATTTATATATTTTTAAAACATATTAATTTTATGCCATATACATATATACATGTTTTATAAATATGTATTTTTTTACTTCAGGATACACATATGTTCTGTATTTATACTGGGGGGTTTGTGCTATTTACTAGTAGGTTACTTATCTGTATTTATATATATACGTTTACTTTTAGGACTGTTTACATTGTATTTGTACTGATTTTTATTTCATTGTTTTAATTAATGATGTCACTCCCTGTTGAGTTAGTATAAAAGGAAGTATGTATTAGTGGCATGTTATCTGATGAAGTCTAGATTTCCTAGACAAAAGCGCTTATCTTATGTTGAATCGTTTTGTTGGATTTAATAAAGTGGACTTTATTACACATCAGTCGAGTTTGTGTGTTGCAACAGGAGTGAACCTTTGAGTGGGACCAATCCAGCTTCTTCACCTGGATTTTTTGTTTCCTGGTTTGGTTTGTTGTTTGTTCATCTGTTGCATCGTAAATAATGCCCAGATGTCTAGTTTCATTCTTAAACTGCTTGCTAAAGCAACATTTTTGGAGAAAGCCTTAATGATCGATTTATAAAATTAAAATAATCTGAAACCTTTTGCTTTTGTCAAATTCCCATCAGTTTGGTTACTAAGGAGTAACCTATATTTGGACCACGTACTCAGTAGTCAAAATGGCAGAAAAATGTCACTTTCCTTGTGAAATAAAACCATTGAGGAATAAAGTAAAACTAATCTGTTTTAATGTAAATGAACAAGCTAAAAATACATCATGTTACGCACTTTCATCCCCAAATCTCCGGATTTCATCAGAGCTTTCAGATCATTGTTCCCAGTCTCATTTAAACAGTCAAACCATATACCAGTAAAATAGTCTGGCAGTTAGTTAAATTAATTAATTAATTAAATTTAATTAATTGATCAATTGTGTTAAAGTTGTACTGTCCCAAGCCTGTACTAACATTCAAATAAGCATTTGACCAATATTAAAAAACATTGAAGACCTTTGTGGACATAACTATTAAGAAATATGTATAAAACTATATTAAAAATAAAAACATTGTATATAAAGAATTTATTCATTCTTTTTACTCTCTTTGTATGCTCTTTATACAATTTATTCACAATTTAGTTGCACTTACCTTAAGAACTGACTGAATAGTAACATGTTTGTTCAAGCCAGGTTTAACAATAGCATCCAGTTGTATTTGCCAGCACAGCTCCCTATATTTCAGTTTATTTTCCCAAAATGTGCCTTTAGTGTTGGGAGAAACTGTCCCTACAATGCCAGACTCAAATTTGTAAAGTCAGTGCAAGTCATTGAATGTTTAAATAAGGCATTGTTTGTATTGGCTTTTTTTTTAATTGTATAAATGTTCATAAATTCTTTTCACTATTTTTCTTTCTGTTTTCCCTACGTAATAAGCCTTACACTATTTACAGACCGCTATGTAATCCAGTCATTTAGTATCGCAATTCCCTTTTTGTAGTATAACTTCTGACCTACAGAAAAAAAAAATATTTTTGTTGATATAAGGGCAAAGTCTGCATCTAATACACTTGGTAGTGCCTGGTGGTTCCTTTCCCATCCGTTTCTCTAGGATACCCTTAATGTTGGTATCCACCTTGTATATAAGCAGTAGAGCTTCCCCAATGGATTTAAGCATTTTTTCATCCATTTCTGGGGTAGGCCAATTATTTGAAGTAATATTTTTACCAGACTACTGAGTTCATCGAATCCATAGACATAGCGTTTTGAAACATGTTCCTATTTGGACCATCCGTTGGAGTCAGGGGGCCCTGCCCCCCCATCATTAATCTGTTTCCCTAAAATTGGTGGATATTTGGTGTCCCTGTTCTTGATAACTTCACATCTAAGTTAACTCAGAAGATCCTGTGGGTATCCCCTTTCAGTAAACATGTTTCTCATAATATAACCACTTTAAATTGCTTAGAAATGAAAAACAACCAAAATTATGACCAGTGAAAACCAGCTCAACTTTCCAGAAAAAACACTTTTAATTAAAGAACACAAATTCTCTTAGCCTTTACAGAGTAAAAACCTTCTTACTAAAAAAAACACCTTATATATATATATATACACATCCAACATTTTTCAATTAATCAATTATCCATTAGATTCTAACAATCTAATAGATAATTGATTAATTGAAAATGTTGATATATATATGGTAATTTTAGTAAGGTTTACTGTAAAGGCTACGGTAAGAGAATTTGTGTTCTTTTATTAAAAGTGTTTTTTCTGGAAAGTTGAGCTGGTTTTCACTGGTCATAATTTTGGTTGTTTTTCATGTTTCTCATAATGTCCAATTCCTCTAAAAACTTTTTGCCCTCCAAAACCATCTTGACTGCCCTGATAAATTGACCTTTCACCATTTTTTTCTTGCAAAACAAAAGGTGACTACTATTGTAATGCAAATATGGGCTGGAAAAAGTGTCTCTCCTCTGTATGGAAGAAACAGAATGGTTGTCCTCTGTTGTCAAATGTACGTCCAAAATAGTGAATATTCTGGGAACTATTTTTGTGGGTAAATCTTAGAAAAGTAGTAGTACCCATGATTGTATATTAGAAAATTGTCTAAATCTTGTGATCTATCTTTCCATATTACAAAGATATTGTCCAAAAACCTACAGTAAAACAACAAAAAAATCATTGTAAGGTTGTTTAAGGATGAACCGTTTTTCCCAAGTGAGCATAACTAGATTTGCAAAAGTAGGGGCGCATGCTGCAACCACTGCTGACTTGTCTGAACGACTCGTACTCAAAATATAAAAAGTTATTCCAGAGAACCATCTCCATCAGTTCAACCAAAAATCTCTTTTCCCTTGCCTCAAGGGCTTTGTGCTCAACTAAGAGTTCTTCAAAAAATGCAAGACCTACGTCGTATGGATTATATAAAAAAGTTCAATTGCATCTATAGTTAAGAAGCTAAATCAGAGTTAAGTTTGCCCATAAGATCCCATGATTCACTCAGTATGTGGGTATAATCTTATAAAATGGGTTTTAATCTCCTATCAATGTAAACTGCCAGTGGATGTGTCTTAGATTTCTGTGCAACAGCAATCATTCTGTGGGGGTGGGGGTGTGGGGGGAGTCCACTAACTTTTTGTGTGTCTTTGGTACTCCAAAAACTGGTGGTATAATTGAGTGTTTGTTAATCAGGTAGTTGTGGGTTTCACCGGTAATAGTACCCTGTAGAAAGAAGTCTGTAGTTTTGTATGCGACATTAGTCTTATTCCTAGGTACTGTTGTATATTTACTTTCGTGCTGTAGCATTTTAAAGATTTTTCCCTACATAATCTGTCTGATTAGCTATCATAACACCCCTTCCTTTATCAGGCTTCATAATGCTAACATTTTTCTTGTCAGTTTATCCAACAGTGCATGTTATTCCCTTAGTCAGAGTTGAAAATCATCTCTTTCTCTCTGAAAATAGAAAGTAGAAGTCTCTCTCCAAGTCTTCTCAAACAGGTTGGTTGATTGATTATGGGGAGGGTTAAACACTGACAAATTTGACTGTGTGTTCTCAATCCCCCCTAAGTATACAGATGAATTCAGCTTCCTCGTAAGCAGTTTTAGAATAACATCTGAAACATTCCCATTTCTCTTTGGGACAAACTTAAAACCTTTTTCAAATAGTGTAAAGTAATTAGAATCGATCTCTAAATCACTATAGTTGAATATGTGAAATGCTTTTCTAGTAACAATTCTACCATCTGTTGAGAAGGTGATGTCATCATCCTCCATGTGCCTTACCAGACTTTCCCCTTTTTTGTTGTTTTTTGTCTTCTCTGTTTCTAATTCTTCTGACCTCCCTCTTCCCATCTTGTTTAGTGGTTGGACCTTGCTTGAAACTCATTGGGGTGATAGACTTCCTGGTGATAACCTTGGTTCTTTAGTCTCTCTGACCTTCTGGGAAGCATTGGAAGATCTAAAGGAGGAAATTCCAAAGGGGAATAAGCAGCGGGGTCAGCACCATTAATGACTCGTTCTGTGTGCGTTCTGTTTTCTGAGTCATCCCCTGCCATTCTGTTGTGTTGCTCCTGCCTTCAATCCCTGCTTATTTCTTGATTTGCTTCTATACTGCCCTTGTGCTTAGTGTCTAGTATGGGGTATGCTTTCCCTTGGGCATAGTCATTGTTATCCCTCACTAATTTCTTTTCCTTTTTCTTTTGTACAGTAAACACATGGTCGTTCACAGACTTAATGATGCTATCATATTTGTAGTTATAATAGTCAAAAACAGTAAATCATTAATAATAACATCATTAACAGCAACAATTTCATTAATAAGGAAATTGATCTGTATAACATTGCATTTAATAATAAACTCCACTAATTCAACTCCTTGCGTGTTAAACATTTCAGTTAATTGTTCATGTTCTTTAGTACCTTTAGATACACAAGGGGAATTTAAAAACTCTCAGACCTCTTGGTATGTGTTCACATTTCAAACATTCCCTCAGATAACAGTTAACAGTCTGCAAAGTACGTAGTTTCTTAAATTATTTTTCAAAGTTGAGGCAGAGCATTTAATCTAACCTGTTCATCTTGTGTCTGGGTCACTTCCTGTTGAAACGAAAATTCTTGGTGAAGCCAGAATTTCAAATGAGAATGTCTTCCATGTCTCCATGAATAATTCTGTTATTCACTAGCAGTTATGTTATTTCCAATTTTACATCCTGTTACTAAGACGATAACTTGTCTAATGATGCTTGTGGTGTGTCATTCAACCCCCAATAACAAAAATACTGTCATAGATATTTCTTTTCCCAGTTCATTATCCAGAAAACAGAAAAATGTCAGTTATCCCTAGTAAGTTTCAAAAACTTCATAAAGCTAAATCCCCAATAAACAAGAACTCTGTAACCGTAGATGATGAGATACATTCTCCATTAGTAGATTTAGCTACATTAATCATCAATTAAACAATGAACCTTGTTTTTGGTAACCATAGATGTCCTTCTTTATGTTATTGTTGCAGTAGTCCAATAACGATGGGTTAGCCTGCCAAAGTAACCTGACATCCGGCTGGTGTACCAAAGACAAAACCTTCCTGACACTCCATATGTTTGGTGTATGACCTCAGCCCATGAGCATAGGGGTACATAAGCAGACTTACCAGAATAAGATCCTCCAGATTATCTTGCCATCAGTCCAGACACAGGATCTTCTTTCTGTAGGCCACTTTGTCATTGTTACTGTCATTGCCTATAATTATCTTGATAAGTATCTCAGTGGGGAACCTTCTTTTTTCTTGTCTTTTATACAAAAGATTTGTTAATAGTAGCTAATAGAGGAATGCATGACTGTGGTAGACAGATCCTTTAAAAAAACCTCCACTGCTAGTGTCTGTTTTGTTTAGGGGCTGAACACTATTACAGAAATCACAAAATCTGCCATTCGAGTATCCCAAAAACCCTTCGTACGAGGCTTTCTTCCTTAAATACTTAACTGGAGACCCAAAATCTGAAGAACTTATTTCAAACCAGGATAATGGAAGCCTTGGTCTTGGACATCCTTCTTGCATCCAAAAAGAAGATCAAGAAATCTAAGTCTGAATCTTCGGCTGCCCAGTGTGACTCTTTAGATGCCTACTAATGCAGGCCCATTGGTGGAAAATATGGTGTCTGCTATCTGCATGTCATATGAGACTGAGCCTACTGTGACGGTAAAGAAGGGGGAATCTAGGGTGAGAATTTAACAGAGACTGGATCATACCTGAAGTCTGTTTTAGGTAACAGATAACAGTCACTTTAATCAAGGTCCATCAGGGTTCCAAATCACTGCTTCTTGTTAGGGCAGACATCATGCTTAAGAAAATGAAAGAAAAAAAGTGATTATATTTCTTTTACTTGGATGTCTCGGGAAGAAGAATGGCTTGAATGTTCACAAGACCTATACAAGGCCATTTTGGCTTTGAATCCCCTGTCTTTACTCTCCACTCCCTCACATGCCCTCCCCCCCTCCCCCCAAGAGACAACATGAATCTTCTTTGAGGAGAAGGAAGAATCTGATTCAGATGAGGAATCATTTCAAATACATTCTCCTGGACAGTTTGCTTCAGATGATGAAGACGCCTTGCCCCTCTGACTTCCCAATGGAAAAGATTTCCTTTGGGGAGACTGTTACTGGGATGATGTAACATTTTTAATGGGAATCCATACAAAACACTGACATGTAAAAAATATACTACTACTTGCTTGAGTAAGTGTCTCCTACACCCACTCCAGTACCCTCCATTTTACAGCTTTTCCTGTATGCTGTTGTATTCATGTCTTCCCCTGATTCTCAGACTTCAGATCCTAAAACGCCTGACAGGTTTCATAAGGTCTCTGAAGCATGAAGTTATTACTAAAAAACATGTAGTGCACCTCCCAGATATGGTAAAAGGTCTACAGTTCTGCTTCCTTAGCCTACAGGGCCCTAAATTATTAGACTCAGAGAAGACAAAATACCATTTGGCCATCCTAGAGTAAAAACTGTGGCTAATTGGGAGGATCCCAAACATAAGGCACACATTTTACCCATGCCTAATCAAGCTACAAAAGTAGCCAGACATTCTACTAAATGCAGCAGTGATGCTGCAGAGGCTTCCTCCAGGGCTGCAGCCACTCTCTGTGTTATCCACAGAGTTGCTAGGCTTCGGATTCAGTCTTTCACAGAGGTTGTCAAGGCCAAGCTATTGAAATTCCCTGCCCCCCCCGGAACTCTTCAGCTGAACTTTTCAGACTATACAGGAGAAGGCAAAAATAATACATGATTTTAAATAGATTTTTTTCTCACTTCTTTCTCCAGATGGCAAAGGAATCATCCTTTCAAACCCACTTCATTTGTCTGTAGAGAACAATCCCCCTTTCGAAAAAAAAAAAAAAAAAAGACATAAAACAGCCCTAGAAAAAATTTAAGGAAAAATGTACCAGACATTCTAAAGCTGGAAAAATACCTTATGCCTTTGTCTGACTATCTTTGGTTCCCCCCCTCGGCCCACAAGCCCCTTTAAGAGATTCACCCTGTCCCTCTTAGCTGGAATTCATCACTACAGACAGATTAGTGTTGTCCATTGTCTAACTTGTTTCTGAAAAGAATTGGAGGGAACTCCCCTCATCCAGGGTAATTCCTCCATCCCGCACAGTCAGGCGCACCTTATTCCACCTCATCCAATACCCCCCCCCCCTCTAATCCTGGTAACATTTTTTATCCAAGATTCTACCTGGTTCCCAGGAAGGAGGGTATTTGGAGGCTTGTACCAGATTTATCTTACCTCAACACTTTTCTGGAAGTGCCATCTTTTAAGATGCTCTAACAGCAAACTCTACTTCCTTTCATCCTTCCAGAAACCTTTCTAGTGTCCTTAGACTTGAAGGATGCATACATAATTGTGCTTCCCCATCTACTCCACCTGCAGGAAATTCCTCAGGTTCACTTCTTCTTCATCGCACTTTCAGTTCTCGGCTTTACCCTTCAGTCTTCTACAGCACCAGTGTTTTCTCAAAATGCCTTGTACCTGCCACTGCCTTTTGCAGAACACAAGGAATAGAAATATTTACTTACCTGGGCAATCTCTCTCCCTTCGAAGGATAACTTATAACTCCACCGCAGTTGACCAGTTTCGTTTCTGCAGAGACTAGGCTTCATGCTCAACCTCAAGAAGTCACCTCTGATCCCCTCATAGGATGTTGTCTTCTTAGATTGCAGGCTGAAAATTCTCTCAATAGCAGATTTTCTCTTTCAGGAGAAAGCCCTATCATTGTCATGATACTTCCAGTTCCTGCTTCCACTGGGTTTGTCTTCAGCAAGTAAAATCCTTAGAAACCTGGGCTACATGGCAGCCACTTATGGTGTCTTTTGCCAGACTGTATATGGTTGTGGATGGGCCCCAGAAATGTTCAGGGTCAGTGGTCAGCCAAGGAGATAAGGGGAACGTATAAGTGTCAGTGTCAAGTTAATGAAGGCCCTGATCCAAGCCTATCAGGTGTTCTCACGTCTGAAAACTAGACCCCCTCAGGATTTTCATAGACAGTACCACAGTCATATGGTACATCAACAAATAGGAGGACCAAGTCCTACCAGCTGTGTAGGCTCTCTCTGATGGCATAGGACCACACAATAAAAACAAATCTGTCCCTACAGGTCATTTACATTCTATCAGCAGACAGTGTACTTGCAGACTTGCTAAGCAGGTCCATGGAAGACTCTCACAAATGGATGTTGAACAGAAAGGTCTTCCTGGACATTGCCCACAAATGGGTAAAAGATCTGCTTGCCTTCTGTCAGAACAAAGAACTTAACCTGTTTTGCTGTAGGACTCCTTATCCACAGGCCAGGAGATTGGATGCCATGTCTTTCTATTAAGGGGAAGGTCCTATATGCCTTCCTGTCCTCCCCAATCCCAAACGTCCTTCTGAAAACCCAAAGGGGCAAACCAAAAATCTTGCTAGAGACTGTCTTTTGCACCAGCCAGCATTGAGTCTCCCTCCTCTATCTAGCCAGTCTTATTACTACAAGCTACCCCACAAACTGGACATTCATAGAAAAAGAACCCTCTAGTACATCCCAGCCTGCATGCTCTCAACATGACTCTCTGGGTGAGACAATTTTAATTCCTTTTAGACACCAATTTTAGACCACCTACAAGTAGAAAATCTTAAATCTCCAGGTGGAAGAAATTTTTATTTGGTGTCTTAAGAAGAATAAGGACCCATTTCAGTTGGAGATTCTGCTTATGTTTTCCTTACTTGTAAGAGTTACTTAAAAGTGGACTAGGCTGCATGCCTCTAGACCGACCCTCTGTTGCTTTCAAACAACATTTAAAAGGCATCCTTTACCTGAGCCCATCTAGAAGGTCTGCTTCGTCCTCTAGGATCTGAACTTTGTCTTGGGAAAGACTTACTTTACCATGTTTTGAATGAACAGCCACTGCCTCATTAAAATTATGTACCTGGAAAACAGTTCTGCTGATTGCTCTCAGCTTTGCCAGTAGAGTTTCAGAGCTTCAAGCCCTTAATGACAATTCCTTCCTTCCTCATCTTCCATAAGGATAGGGTCTACGTGCTAACCCCTCTTTTTTTACCAATGATAGAAAATGAACTGTCTCTCAAACAGACCATCCATTTGCCTAGCTTCTTTACTAACTCAAAAAACAAGGAGGGAAATATTCTCCATTTCCTGGATGTGCACAGACATTTAAGATTCTGCTTGGACAGGAATAAAACCTTCAGGAAAACTGATCAGCTTTTTGTCTCTTCCAGGAGGGTAAGTTCTTCAATCCTGTCTCCAAACAGATCATCTCCTTCTTTAACTGTTTGCTTGGCAAATCCCTGTCTTCATTTGTGAAGACTCATTTCAACAGAGGAGTCTTCTCAACTGATATCTTCTTAAAAGGTATTTACTCCAGATCTGTTTTGGAGTCAGCCACCTGATCATCAGTTCACACTTTCTAGACTCTACAGGGTGGATGTCTTTTCCAGATGTAAAACCTACTTTGCTAGATCTATCCTTTTAGGACTGGTAGACAGCTCCCGGTTTCCAGCACATACATTCCTTAACAGTCTCTAGCTTTGGGAATCACCCATCAGTATTGGACTACTGCAGCAGTGATCCTAGAAAGGCACAGTACATTTGTGTAAGTACTTACCATATTGGTAGCTGTCCTGTTGCTGACTGTTGCTGTATTGTATCCTTCCCAATAGCACCCTTGGATGTCTCTTATTTGTCTTTGATGGTTCCTCTGTACCTTATGGACAGAGGGAGAAACAGTTCCCTTCCCTTCTTTTTGGCTAGTCTACTACGTTATTTGTGCTTGGGCTCCACCAGGGTATCCTGGCTGTAGATAGTTGGGAGGATCTTACACTGCGTCCACTTGTGTTCCACTGTATCTGCAGGCTGAGGTCCTATGTCAAACATATGGAGAGTCAGGAAAGTTTTGGTTTTGGTATGCTGGCCAGATGTCAGGTTACTTTTGGCAGGATAACTCGTCAGTATTGGAATCCTATAACAGTGATCGTAGGACAGATACTGTTTTGGTAAGTTCTTGTACTCTGTAAAGGAAGTATTTCAACATCAGAGTCTGCCATTTGAGAAATTGCTACTAACATGCGGTTTACTGACTGCTCCTGTGAAGTGTCCTAAGTTTAGTAGTTTGGAAATAAAGTTCAACAGCGCAGGCATAGCCTTTCATTTTCAGGTAGTCAGTATTTCCTTTGTAAAGTGAATAAGAGATATTCAGTGGCTTATGACAATGAAATAAGCCAGAATGTTTTGATTAGTGTAGTCTAAAGCAGTTCATTGAAGGGTTCCAGTTCTTCTACTGGCAAGACAGACTCCAGTTTCGGTTAACAAAAATAAACTGTAACTAAATTAAATACGTTAGCTCTGTGTTGACAAACAATACTGTAAAACACCACTTACCCAAATTGAAAATTAAATTGTTTGGATTTACAGGATATGTATGTTGGGCAGTGTCCCACCTAAGTATCTTAAGAAATAAACACAAGTGACTGACAGCAAAAATATACCGGTATTGGTTTTATGTCTATTTTGGTAACTGGTGAGAATTGTCACCTTTCAAAACTGAACCTTAACTGTATGTAGGAAATGTGACTTTCCGGTGTACAATACTGGCATGTACTGTATTCTTTACACCTAGCAATACAGTTGCAAATAAAATAAAAATGCAAAGCATGATTCATTCACCTTTAATGGACAACTGCAACTGTAGTGGAATTAAATTACAGTAATTGTGCACTGTCTGTCAAGAAGTTGTGCCTACAAAATTGGCTTTCTGCTGTGAATTTCACCTTATGAGAATTTCTAGAGGGCAAAATACAAAGACAAGTAAAGTAAAGAATGTGTAGGGATCCTGTTCTTAGCTATCAAACCACTTAGCACTGAAATATTACTGTCAGCTGTTGGCTGTATGGTCGGGTGGTTTAGGTGGTAATTGCCTAACTAGAGATGGAATGCACTTTTCTCATAGCATTTTATTTTTATTTTACTTGACTTTGTATTTTTTGCAGGTAACAATAAATTACAAGTAAAATAAGAGACTGTTAGATCAGAAAGTGTGATTCATTCACGATTCAGTTTTGATTGCGGGGGACACGACTACAAGTTAGACTGTCCAGATGTTTGGGTAACCAGGTTTTGGATGTCAGAGATTCTACTGCAAGAGAATGATTTAGTAGTCTTTTGTGGTCAATTAAGATTAAAAATTGGGCTGCTAAATATAACGCTTTCAAAAGTCTAATTTGGCATATTTTTTGGATCAGAAAAAAAAAACTACTGCTTGAAGGTTATCGCTGGTATTACCGTAAGAGTAATATGATCCAATATTTATAAATCAGCATTACTTATTTTGAGCATGTGCTTCAGGTACATGAATATCATTATCATCAAGTGTTATGAATTTTGTTACCTATCAGTCCACCCAGCTTTGCTTCAGTGAAAAAACATTTCTTTGAATCATGTTGAACTAACCCAAGGATGTTCTTCAGGTTTCACTGTTGCAGTCCTGACTTGTGAGATTTCCTGTAGTGAAAGTCCCTTGGCCAGCCTGACTACCAGAGAAAAAAATCCCCCCTCCTCCTACAGCTGGCGGACAACCCTAACTGACATCAGTATGCTCGGATGTAAGGGGAGTTGGCTGGCACCATTATCTCCACTATATCTTGCCCCCTAGAGGTAGGACCCATCCCTGCAGATGGGCCTTGATGTCCATGGACTGAAACATTGGAACCTAAAGAAGGGAAGGGTAGGAAGAGTGTTTCTCTGACTAAGAAGAAGCTTGTCCAAGACTACCAAGTAGGCTGGGGTTGAGGGGGAATACTGCAACAATTAATGCAGTCGAACATCTACATGCATTTATGGTAAGTATACACAACTGTACTATGTTCTTTGTGTTTCACTGTTGTTGTCCTGACTTGAGGGATGATTCCCAAAGCGATGGCAGATTAAGGATAGTAGAGGAGAGGATACCCTGTATAGGGTTATGGTGGGAGATTGCTCGAAGCTTTACTTAGGGCTTTTGATTTTGTGTTGTTCCCTCACATGCAAATGGTTTTCTCCTGAAATGTGATTTGATGAATGGCATTATAACAGGGATTTTGTAAGAAAAAAAAGTCAATGTACATTATTCTGGCATAGTAAACTATATCCCCAGATGTCAATGCTTAATGAAAGGTGCATGAAGATGCTGCTGTTTCAGTCAGTCATAGGAGCAAAAGTAAAATACTTTCAAACAATGTATCTAAGAAACATGCCAATAGAGGAATGTTAAAAGAAAGAGTGGGAACGACTACACAAGTGCACAAAGGGGGCATTAGTCATTTGAGAGGTAGATGAGGAAGGTTGGAAGGAGTAAAATAGATGGGTAGAAGGTTGAAAAAGTTATGGGAGATAGCAGGCCCTGTAAAAGGTTTAATAAGAATGTGGTATTAGTGATGATGGTGTTGAATCAAGACAGTGCAAATACAGAGGATGTGGAAAACACTGGAGCTGCAAGCAATAGGATACAGTCTGATATACATGGCCAGAGAATGCCCACAGGTGTTCAAGCTGTGGTGTAGTATTATGGGAAAATGTGAATTGGTCTGTCAGAAGAAGGATTAGAACACTGGAGTTAAGAATCCAAGGATAAATAACCAAGAAAAATACTGGGATGTCAGGTTGAAAAGAAAATTAAAGTTGTGTACTTACCATAACGATAGATCATTTCATTCCAGTCCGACTCTTATAACAAGTGGGTCCTCAAATCACTTGTCAGATCCAACCTGGCATTTTTATTGCTCCAGCCTCAAGACCCTTTAAGAAATTTCCTTCTCATAATTCTCTCCCCTTTGTTACTACAGATCTTGTATGATGTCTAAGGGAGTTAGAAACCACTAATACGAGTGCCCATAGACCCTATAAGTTTTTTCCAGAGAATACTTTATCTTAGAAATATGGAAGGAGGAAGGTGCATGGGTTGTCATATCAGATGGTCTGGAACGTTAGGGTCTATCATTAGTATAAGTACTTAACTTTTGTATCCTATTCATTCAGTCCTTTCGATCTGACGTCTGGGTCATAATCCAAAGCTACAGTGATTCTAGGTGGAGTTATGACAGGAGCCCCTTCAGGATGAAAGCACAGAAGGACAGTATAGCCCAGGAGGCACAGTCCAGCTTATAATGCTTGATAAAGGTATGCATGGAAGACCAAGTAACAGTCTTGCAAATGTCATGTAGTAAAGAGGCTATGAAGAGGCTGTAGAAGTTGCCATAGCTCTCATGGAGTGAGCTTTTTATTTAGTAGGAAGTGGTTTGTTGTGAATTTTATAAACAAATGAGGTGTAGTTGGACAACCATCTTGAGAGTGAAACATTGGACACCTGTTCCCCATCTTTTTGTGGGCAAATGAAACAAAACTTTGCTCATTCTCTCTGAAAGTTTTCAGTTTGGTCTGTGGAGGTAGAAATGTAATCATCTATGTACATCCAAGGTATGCGGTATATATATTCTTCTTTGCTGTCATAACAAGGAAAGAAAACTGTTATGTAAATCAGTTGTGAAATATTAAGACTCTGAAGCTACTATGGGAATAAGTGAGGCGTTTTTCCTTTAAAAACTCTGCTTTTATGGAAAATCAAGTAAGGAGGAGATGAGGATAGAGCTGCTTAAGTTCTGCTGAGGAAGCCGGTTCAAAGGGCAGTTAACAGAGAGCCTCCAGTACACAATTTAGCTCCCAAGGAGGAAATGGATCTCAAATGGGTGGCCTCAACAGGAAGGTGCCTTTGAGAAATGCCTTACATAGTTTATGTGAAGCTAGAGAGCAGTCCTGAAAGAAAACATGAAAGGGAGAAGTAGCTGCCAGTGGACCTGATGGTGTAAGAACCAGAATCTGAATCAAAAAGAGAGGCAAGAAATTGTAGAATGTCTGCTTTAGGCACTGAAAAAGGGTCTGTGTTTTGTAGATAAACTCAGGAGAAATGAGCCTTCTCCACTTGCTATGGTAAGTGTATTGGATAAGGTTCATAGGTGTTTACTAGGTTAATGACAACAAGGGCCTTTTTAAGCCTCTCCATGAATCCCAAACATCTAACAAGTTCTGGTACCCTTGATAAGTGTAAGCAGGTGCTTTTGAGGTAAAACATTTAAATGCAGGGCCTGGGTAATGACCCATTTATAAGCTGCCTGTGTCTATTACAGACATAAGTACCAAACCAGAGATAAATGTCCTGTTCCCTATCCAATAGTCCGAGTGTGAATTGGGTTAGGGAGGAACTCTGCTTCATATGGATGGGGAGACTGTTCCAGAGAAGGGGAAGTCTCTGGGATACATACTTGTGTATCCAGCAGGTCCTACTTATATCACAGGCAAGGTTTAAGTCTTTAGAATGTTTAATTATGGTCCTGTTTGTTTTGCGGATATGCGGGAGGTCCATCAAAGTGGGGTCTGACAATGCCTTGTATGCCAGGCATGGATCTCCCCTTAACAGGTTGTAGGAGCTAGAGTACAGTAATTGGACCTTAAGGTGGTCTGCACAGGGTATGTTACCTACACTTTGTGTTCCTTTAGTGGGAAACTCTGGGGATATTCCAGTTGCTGGGTTTACCTGGTTAAGTACTTAACAAAGGGGACATTGTATTCAATGATAGGTGTGATGAATGCCGAATACATTGACTTCCTTAGACCTAGATGCCATACCATTGTTTATAAGTTGCACAGCAGAGAATTATTTCCTCTCTACTCTAGACACTTGATGGTCAAAGACTAGATTATTGAATATGTGTGTCCCCAAATCCCTGACTATTCGGTCAACTCTTAGGGGTGTGTTGTCAGGACTTCCTGAAGGATACCTTTATGCATTTCTTGGCATTTGGCATTTTGGATGGAGGCTTTTTGTGGAGCTGTTAGAATTCTCAATTCCTAAGGATGTCACTCATCTTTAGTCATCACTGGAGTTTTAGATAGCAAGTGGTTATCTTCAAATTATAAAGGTCTGGGTAAAGCTCCTCAGAGAGATGAGCAATCAGATCCAGAACAGGATCCAGGAGCAGAGGGGGCTTTTTCAAATGAAGCCTTAGTGGGGGAAACCAAATTTGTCTGTGCCAGTAGGGGGGCTTGTGAGGATGGCCTGAGGGCTTCAGCAGAAAACTGGACATTAGGGGAAGAGAATGTATGGGTGGCCATTGTTGAGACAGAGCACCCCTTTGGTGGATGTCCCAGAGGAAGGAATCAAGGCAAAGTAATTGCTGTATTTGGTGTTGTGAGGAGTGCTGGGTGGAAAATAGATTAAAGCAAGGAGTGCCCCAGCAACTGAAAATTCTGTTGGCTGATGTCTGATTGAGGGACTACTTGTAAGGCGGTGGAGGATCTGTGCTGAGCATGTTTGACCTACAGTAGAAAACCTCCAGAAAGTATTTTTGGGATTTTCCATTTTTTTTTTTATTGGCATTTGTCCCTTCCATGTCTGACCACCATAAGGCCATCATATTGGTCTCAGTCCCATTAGTTCTGTCATTGCATCTGCAGAGGTGAGGGCTGACTGATGGGGACATCATTCAAATACCCATGGATGGTGCTGGATTTTACGGTTTGATTCCTAACTCTGTCCTAGTGCTTTGATGTATTTGCTCTTTTGAATGAAGGCCTGCAATATTTTTTCTCTGATGTGTATGCAATACACACAGTAAAGTCTACCATGTATGTGACTAGGAGGTAATAAGTGCTTGCCTCTGGCCTGGTGTGTTATATGCCTTGCATTTCTGTTTCCAGTCGGTGCTAAAATTACAATCAGCCAGAATGCCAACCTGCCAGGACGGGTAAGCTAGTATGTCATTTGTCACCCTACGATCCCTTCATTGACTCCTCCAGACCTCAAGTCACTAGTAGATCCTGGGTCATGTTGGTTACATTCAGGACTTTATTATTATGTGTGTCATTGAGCTTGGTTTGAGGTTTATTAAAGATGTCCTTTTTATCATGAGTCCATGCTGTTTTGGGAACCGTTGTTCTCGTCTTCAAAAACACAAAGTAATTCCATATGTTTTGAACTGTTAAAGGCAGATTAATTGGTCTCCATTGGTGATTTTCCGCTTTGCTTCTCCTTTTTGTGATGTGGAATATCAGTTTCATTTAGATTTCTGGCATAGTAACATAATCTCAGAGTTTTTTTGAAAAGGTGATTTGTTGTTTTTGATGTCATGTGTTTAAACTGCACTTGTTTCTAACATTTTTTTGAAAAGTTCTTTTTGTGACTAGAGTGACATTCAACCTTATCCATGAAAAAAGTGGCTTGCTAATATTTATATTTACTGATGAGTATTAAAGAGATGAAACTTAAGTACTTTTTTTCTTTGTTTGCAGACACCATCAAGTTATATACAGAAATTCCTTGAGACTTGGTTAAAAATGATTGCTTTCATTTCCGAGTGTACCTGTAAAACAAAAGTGTTACTTTTCCTAAGTGAAATTGCTGGCTTTTCTTTATGTGTCTTTCTGACTTCAAATGGTTTCTTCATTTATCACTTTTTTTTAAATGCCTCTGTCATCATCTTTGTATAATTTCTTTTTTCTGGAAAGCAGTCTTTTGCTTCCATAGTATCACTGCACATTTTTCAAGAACTGCAGTGGTTTATGCTTTGTTTTTTTATTCTTACTCACTTGTTTGCTTTACATAGAGCCATATGGCCTTTAACATGGCAGTTTTAATCTTCCTCATTGATTTTTCCACCATCTGTCTGCCTTCTTGCTACACTGAACATTCCGGTATTTATTCAAAGTCTGTTATCTTAAATGCTGCTGCCCATGCTTTTATACTATGTGACTCATATGCTGTTTTTTGAATCATACTGTTAACCTATCATTTATTCCCAGATCATTTCAAGAGTTTACATTCTGTCTTCACCCAAGATGCAGCGGCGTAGCTAGGGTGGGGCAGAGGAGATAACTGCTAAAGGCAGCATATCTGGGGGCATGATCGACAGATGCTGATGGGTGGTAGTGCAGTACCAGAATTCAGTTTTCTAAATGCAGATATTGCATCTGCAGTCAGGTTTGAAGCGCTATGGCTTCAGTGCTCCATGTATGGTGTTCAGAATGTAGTAAGCAATTTGATAAAATTATTTAAAAAGTTTAGAAAGAAGAACTTTTTGTTTCTGAACTCGGATGACCCCCACCCCCCTTCTTAACTTAGAGTTGAGGAAGGGGCACTGGACAGGGAAGCTGCAGTGGTGCCACAACATTTAGCTATGGTGTGCTCAGATATAAATGAATACCTTGTCTTGGTTTGACCCACTGTGCTGTGCTACAACATGAACCTTCCTGTGGTCCTTTCCGGCAAGTGCATAGCTCTCAACGTCTTTGTTCAAGAATTTTGTTCAACACCTAAAGTAATAGGGATGCAAAGGCTCAACCCTAAATCAGTGATAGTTTTTAAATATTACTCAAATTCACTTAAGTTACATCAGTTGCGTCAACATGCAATTCTGAACAATATGATGTATGAGTCCCTAAAGACTGACATCATTGACTAATTCTCGGTTGCCTAACAGAGGGAAATTCAGGAAAGTTCTGGAAGATCAGGAAGAGTTGAGAGAGATGCAGTAGTGTATTGTATGTAACACTGCTTTTGAGTGCTTCAGTACCAGAGGTACACCATTTTCTTTTGCAGTCATGTTCAAGTCCTGTATAAGCAAGATTTTCTTTTTCTGCTATTGAAAGTACAAGTTCTGTAATTTGCACTGTCTTTTCCGGAAGTGCTTTCTCCGTATGTCTCCCTTTGTCAGTTAGAGTGCAATGTCCTTTCTTGTAAAGACCCTTCAGCAAATGTGCTTCCTCTTGCATATCTTCAGTTATATTGTTCTAAATCTGTACACTTACATTGAAGAGCTAACTCCAACTTCTTTCTTTCATTTATCCTTTAAATCCCTCCTGTGGATTTAGTTGCCTTAAAAGCTAATTAAACTATGTAGTCATGGGTCATTTTTTAGGATGTTCTTGGTGTTTCACTGTTGCAGTCATTACATTTGGGTAATCTGCTGGCAGGTTGGCCTCAGTCGGCCTGAATTCCAAAGTCTTGGGTCCTGTGTCGGTTGCTGTCTCCTCTTCCATGATGTCAGGTCATCAGGGGTATAAAACATGCAGCCGACACCATTTTCTTTAGTCTTTCTTGCCGCGCGGTGCCGAAGCAGAAGCATTTCGGAAGTGACGGTCGGCTGACCACTGAAATATTCGAGTTTGAGTTTCAGAACCGAAGTCTTCACTAAAGCTAAGTACCCCATTGGAGAAACTTTTTTCTTGCTCCATACCGATGTCAGAAAAAGTTAATAATTGTATTACTTGTGGGAAGCAAATACCTCATAAGGATTTCCATTTATACTGTATTCCTTGCCTAGGCCCTGATCACAACGTGCCTGACTGTCGGTTTTGTGCTAGATTTAACGAACGCACTATTAAGCGTCTGTATATTTTTGCCTCAAAGTATTTTGGAAACAGATTTAACTGCCCAGAAATATCGTCGGATAGCAATCCGACTACCAGAGTACATAAAAAACACAAAGAAAAGGACAGAGAAAGGCAGTCGAGATCCAAAGCTGACAATGAAGCTTCTCCTAAGCCAGTCGCTGGTTCGCCGGTACTCAGTGAGGTGCTTTCGCAGCCCCTGATACCCGCTACCTTCGAGTCGCAGGCCTCTACCGACACCCATGCGGAGTCCAGCATGCCGCAAGATACTCAAGGTATTGGACCGATGGATGTATCTCCCTTGGATGGGTCCGGAGCTGCTGAGCAGGCACCGGCTTCTAAGGGTGTGTTCAGACCTCAACATTTGTATATCAAACTGACGACAGCTGCAAAACCAAAGACAAAAGCAACTTCTAAGACTAAAAAAACGATGCATGAGCCATGTGCACAGGCCTCTATGCCTAAAAACAGATGATCAAAATGGCTGAAGACCTTATTATCTTGATCAGGGGTACCCATTCCCCTCCAGATAAGAGGCCTAGGCAAGACACTGATTATGAATCTTCAGATCAGGTTTATATTTCTTCTGATTCCTCTTCTGATCAGGAATTATCTGTACCTCCCTATGAGGATTCTGATGCAGAGGAGTCTATACCATCTGCTTCTCCTCCTGAGGATTATTCATTTGGGGAAACCTTGCATACTTTGAGGGAGAACTTTCACTTGGAGAGTCAAGATTTCTCAGAATCAAAAAAAGAGGCTCAGGGATTTCCTTCTTCTCCCTCAACACAGGCCTTTAGCCACCCCCCCTGTTTTAGACATTGTGAGTGATGTTTTTTCAGAGTCAAGCTTGACCCCTGACTCCTTACCTCCGGCTCCCAGTAAGCCTGACAGATATTACAGGGTCCCTGACTCACATACATTTTTATTTAGAAACCCTGCTGCTGATCTTGAAACTATTTCACAGGGTCCAAAGGGAGTTAAGGCCTCAACAGCAAAAAATCCTACTCCCTCTGACAGAGATTCAAGAGCACTGGACAGATGGGGGAAAAAGGTTTATACATCTGCAACCTTGGCAATCAGAGCCTTAAACTGTCAATTTCATATGTGTAAGTATCAACAACATGTTATGGGATTGCTGAAACAGAAAATTATTTTGATTTCTGAGTGTGCAGAAAATAAAGAATTGCAGGAATTATTGCATACAGCTGAACAGGTTGGAAAACATACTTTGCAATGTGGTTTTGACTCCTTAAAGGCCTCCTGCAGGGCAGCAGTTACTGGATCTGTGATTAGGAGGCATGCCTGGCTAAAGGAACAAAATTTACCTGATCATGTTAAAGCTAAATTGCTAGATGCACCTTTACAGCATGATACTTTGGTATTAAGGCAGAAGAGGTTTTAAAGAAAATGGAAGACAAAGCTAAGTCTATGCAAACTGTTAAAGACTTCTTACAAGTTCAGCCACCAAGATTCAGTAGACACTGGCCTACAAAGAATTGGTCCTTTCCTGTGGCAGACAGAGCTCAAAGGGGCAAATCCAGACTCCCTAAGGGTTCCAGATAGGCGCAAGATTCATACAGGTCAAAGCAGTGGGGCGCTTCTACCTCCAAATCTGGAGGAGACAAAGCGCAAACCTACAGAAAACAGTCCCAATGACGTCCCTCTGCCTACACCAGGCACTTATCTTTTGGCAGCACCCTTAGGGGGAAAGTTGGCACTTTTTGCTCAAAATTGGCAGTTAATAACCCAGGACAAGTGGGTACTAAACTTAATATCACAGGGATACAGATTCCATTTTCACACTCTGCCAATGGCAAACGGTTGGCCAGATCTGCCCAAATATCCATGGGCAGAGGCACAGAAACAGGTTACATCCCTCATGGATATGGGGGCCATTCAGCCAGTACCAGAACAGGAAAAAGGACAAGGTTTTTACTCCAGACTATTCTTGGTACCCAGAAAGGACAAGGCCTGGTGGCCAATACTGGATTTATCAATTTTGAACCCGTACCTGGACATTTCAAAATTCAAAATGCTGACTTTACAGCAGCTTCTGCCCGTGCTGGGCAAGAATGCTTGGCTGATGACATTAGACATAAAAGAGGCATATGTGCATGTCCAAATAAGACAGTCGTGCAGAAGATACCTCAGATTCAAGGCTGGCTTAATGCATTACCAATTCTCTGCACTGCACTTTGGCTTATCTACTGCGCCTAGGGTC
Source organism: Protopterus annectens (assembly GCF_019279795.1). Taxonomy (NCBI): domain Eukaryota; kingdom Metazoa; phylum Chordata; order Ceratodontiformes; family Protopteridae; genus Protopterus; species Protopterus annectens. The sequence continues at coordinate 9,741,747 of NC_056742.1, forward strand.
TTTACAAACTGCCTGGCACCAGTAATTGCATTTTGCTGACAAAAAAGTATACAAATATTCCCGTACTTGGACGACTGTCTCATTCAAGCAGAGAGCAAGGACATTCTTCTTCAACACCTGGCATTTGTGAAAAGGCTTCTAACATGCCTAGGGTACACAATAAACGAAAAGAAATCACAACTGGTACCCTCTCAAAAAATAACATTCCTGGGTGCAAGCTTGAATACAACTGCCCAGATGGCTTACCTCACGCCAGACAAGCAAAGGCAACTGACTACTTACTTCAAACTGATGGCGACAAAAATCCAGTTATCTGCAAGACAAATTCTGCAGGCTTTGGGCTTCATGGCATCCTGCATCCTACTGATTCCATATGCGAGACTGCATATGAGGAAACTTCAGTGGAACCTAAAAAGTTTATGGAGTCAACATTCTCATAATCTGGAATCAATGATTCCTCTCTTACCCAGCCTACAACCGGAGTTTCTATGGTGGGCAAAGGCATGTCACCAAAACATGGGACAGGCCTTCACTCTACCCTCTGCCAGCCAAACCTTAACAACAGATGCATCAGATTATGCCTGGGAGGCCCACATGGCAGGAAGATGCATTCAGAGCATATGGACCCCAAAACAAATGCATCTACATATCAACCAGAAAGAGATGCTAGCTGTTCAAAATGCCCTCACAGCCTTCAAGGACCTACTTCATCCAGGACAACTACTGATAAAGACGGACAACACCACGGTCATGTGGTATATAAACATGCAAGGGGGCACACACTCTTAGCCCTTTTGCAGATTAGCCATGGCACTGTGGGACACAGCTTTGACCTACAAAATACATCTCCAAGCTCAATTCCTGCCAGGAAAGCAAAATACTCTGACAGACGATTTAAGCAGAAACCTTATGGACCCTCATGAGTGGAAACTAAATCCACAAGTCTTCAGCATGATAACAGAGAAATGGGGGAGCCCAGACATGGATCTATTTGCCTCTACTCAAAATTATCAGTTGAAAAGATTCTGCACAAGGACTTATCACAGACAAGCATGGAAAGTGGCCACCCTATCCTTCAGTTGGAAAAACCTATCAGTTTATGCCTTTCCCTCTCTGCCTCTTCTTCCCAAGGCCCTTCTAAAAGTCAGACAACAGAAACCCAGGATGATACTAATTGCCCCAGACTGGCCCCGCCAATACTGGTACCCAGTCCTAAGGAACTTGTCTCAATACCCAGCTTGGACCTTACCTCAAAGACCTCAACTACTGGCCCAGCAAAACAATCAGATCCTGCACAACCAACTCCAGGCACTGAACCTGGCAGCATGGCTGATCATGTAGTTATACAAACAACTCCTCTCAGTAAAGCTGTGATGGATGTCATTTTGGAAGCCAGAAGGCCTAGTACTAGAAAATCGTATGCTGATAAATGGAAGAGATTCTGTGCTTGGACTCAAGCACAAGGAACTGATACAGCAGAACCAAATATTCCTCAGATATTACAATACTTAACTGAGATGCTTGACAAAGGCCTATCTTTCTCTTCAATTAAAATCCATGCCTCTGCCATTTTGGCTCATTACAATACAGAGCCACCAATCTTTTCTCATCCTTTACTAAAGCAGTATCTTAGTGGAGCCAAAAATTTAAGGCCTCCTAGAAGAGCACCATTACCTGCATGGGATCTCAATTATGTATTGGAAAAGCTCACCCTGCCTCCATTTGAACCAGGTGCCACCGCTGATATAAAGTTCTTATCATGGAAAACAGCTCTGGTACTAGCAATTACTTAACCAAGAAGAGTTTCAGAGCTACAGGCCCTCATGGCTGTAGAGCCTTTTATCATATTTTACCCAGACAGGGTGTCTGAGAACAAATCCTACATTTATGCCTAAGGTGGTTTCCAGTGTGGCTCTTAACCAAACAATTCATCTGCCAACCTTTTATCCAAATCCGCAGAACAAGGGGGAAAGAATTCTGCATTTCTTGGACGTACACAGACAACTTGTATTCTACTTGAGCAGGACTAAAGCGCTAAGAAAAACTGAGCAATTACTAGTGACATATGCTGCAGGATCAGAAGGAAAGGCTATTTCAAAGCAGACAATTTCAAAGTGGATAAGCCACTGCATCCATTTCAGCTACTTACACCATGGTAAACCTGTGCTCAAGGGCATTAGGTCTCATTCCACCAGAGCTGCAGCTACATCAGCAGCCTTTCTTGGAGGAGTACCAACCAAAGACATTCTAGAGGCTGCTACTTGGAGTTCTGTTCACACCTTTACAAAGCATTATCATTTGCCTCTATACTCTAAGTCCAGGGCAGGCTTTGCCACTGCAGTTCTGCAGGGCCTTATAGCCACACCTAATGCTGTTTAGCTCCAGCCTCCCAACCATAGCTTTGGGATTCTACCCAAATGTAATGACTGCAACAGTGAAACATGAAGAACATAGTACAGTTGTGTACACTTACCATAAATGTAGATGTTCGAGTGTATTCACTGTTGCAGTCCAGGTTACCTGCCCACCATCCCCCAGTCATTCTGGAGTTTATCTTTCCTTCTCTATCTTCTACAATCTATGTGGTGTATTTGCTTGTAGATGAAGGTAAAGTTTATATTGATGCATGTACATATATATAGATATATTTTTTTAATATATTTTTGCTACCTTTTTGGGGGCACCTGACAACTGGGGCAAGAAAAACTAAAGAAAATGGTGTCAGCTGCATGTTTTATACCCCTGACAACCTGACGTCATGGAAGAGGAGACAGCAACTGACGCAGGACCTAAGACTTTGGAATTCAGGCCGACTGAGGGCAACCTGCCAGCAGATTACCCAAATGTAATGACTGCAACAGTGAATACACTCGAACATCTACATTTATGGTAAGTGTACACAACTGTCCTTTACTGTGTCCAGCATAATATGTAAGGGATTAGCAAATCTTTTCTTCTTCTATGCCAACTTCCATAATGTAGCCCACACCCAAAAAATTTTTTTTTCAGAAGGTCTTAGTTAAAATTAATGTGCAATATAAATAGCAGAACATAGCAGAAATAAATAACTTAATTTTAGCGTTTGTATAAACCTAACTATGCTCATGTAGTGTTCCCATATCTCAGTTTTCATCAAGCTGCCAGTTTAGGATGCATGTCACTTTGATAGTGGCCATTGGCATTCACACCATACTGTCTGTTTTCTTGTTGGTGTTCATTTGTCTAACAGTTGCTAATTGTCCTGTGTATGTGAGTACATAGTGGAAGCTTTTATTACTATGGTCACACTAAGGAAGCCGTAAATGTTGGCATAAAAATATGTTTGGTCTCATCACTTTCTCTTTACTGAAACAACTGAGAAGGGAAGAAGATTTGACAAAGTTATAATGCAAATGATAAGAAGGATGAGGTGTAGATTATCAAAGTTGGAAGTGTTGTCGGGTCTCTCATTTTTTTTTTTTTTTAATATACTACTGGGGATAGTGCCCACAACCCTCCTGGACATTGGCAGTCATTACTAAATACAATCCTGAGTATTGACTAGAATATCTATGGTGTTACATTAGGATGAAATGGCTAGGCTTGAAATGACCTCCAAGTTGAGAGCCTAGTAACAACCTCCTATGATCCTATGACCCATTTATTAACTTTCATAAACTGACATAATAAAATGTAAACATAATCATATTTTTTAAAAAAGTCTGCAATCATAACGTAGTTGTAATAAGTTTGTCAGATGAATGCAAATAAATGCACTTTTAGAGCAGAGCAATGCTGGACAGGTGAATCTTCACAAGCATTTCGAAAACATAACTAATTTGTTATGATCATGGAGTCATATTTATAATTCTGTGTCGTAGCTGGAACTTTATTTGCTGTATGTGCTACTAGATACAGAGGTATAGAAAATAAAAGTGCTAAGTATTTTATTGATTTGAACACTGGAATATACATATTGGTACTCCAATATTCAAGCTAATGGGGAAAAAATGTTTTGAAGCAGAATGTGTTTTCCAGCTGTAAAAGCTGTAAAACACTTGGTGCTGTCTTACAGATTTTTGGAACTAAAGTTTATTGTAACTGCTTTAAAAGCTATAATTTGCATCTTGCTACCTCACGTACACAAAGGCACACAAACATGTACAAATATGGCAGTGTGAAATGTGTTACACTTTTAAATGTTATTTCTATTTCTCAGTGTTGCTATGTGGTAACCACTGATGTTCATTGTGTTTCACTGTTGCAGTCATTACAGTTGGGTTATCCTGCTGGCAGGCTACCCACAGTCGGCCTGAATTCCAAAGTCTAGGTCTGGCGTCGGTTGCTGTCGCCTCCTCCCTGACGTCAGTGCACAGGGTTATAAAAGATGCAGCCGACGCCATTTCCTTCAGTCTTTCTTGCCGCGCGGTGCCCGAAGCAAAAGCAGTTTGCAAGTGCCGGTTGGCCGACTCCTGAGATTTTCGTGTTCGAATTTCAGATCCGAAGTCTTCATTAAAAGCTAAGTATCCCGTGGGGGAAACTTTTTTCTTGCTGCAGACCGATGTCAGAAAAAGTTAATAACTGTATTTCTTGTGGGAAGCAAATACCTCATAAGGACTTCCATTCTTACTGTATTCCTTGCCTAGGCCCTGATCACAATGTTGCTAATTGTCGGTTTTGTGCTAGATCTAACCAACGCACTATTAAGGGTCGGTACGATTTTGCATTTCACTGTTTTGGTAGAAGATTTAATTACAAGATGTCGTCGGATAGCCATCCGACTACCTCAATTCAAAAGAAACACAAAGAAAAAGAAAAGGGCAGGCATCCGAGGTCCAAAACTGACGATGAGGCTTCTTCTAAGCCAGTTGCCGGTTCTCAGTGAGGTGCTTTCGCAGCCCCTGATGCCTGCTACTTTAGAGACACAGGCCGCTTCCGACTCCCATGTGGAGCCGACTAGGCCGCTGGAAACTTAAGGTATTGGAACCTCGGAAACTATTCCCTCAGATGGGTCTGGAGCCGATGAGCAGGCATCGTCTTCTGAGGGTGTTTTCAGGCCTACACAATTATATGTTAAAACGACTTCAGCTTCAAAGGCAAAGACTAAAGCATCTCTAAAGACAAAGAAACAAGTACAACAGCCCCTTGGACAGGCCTCCATGCCTTAAAAACAGATGCTTAAAATGGCTGAAGACCTAATTGCTTTGATCAGGGGTTCCCATCCCCCTCCTGATAAGAGGCCTAGGCAAGAGACAGAATATGACTCTTCAGATCAGGTTTCCATTTCTTCTGATTCCTCTTCTGATCAGGAATACTCTCTTCCTCCCTATGAGGATTCTGATGCTGAAGAATCTACCCCTTCAGCCCCTCCTCCTGAGGATTACTCTTTTGGGGAAACTCTGCATACCATGAGGGAGCATTTCCACTGGAAGAGCCATGATTATTCAGAATCTAAGAAAAGGCTCAGAGACTTCCTTTTACTACCTCAGCACAGGCCCCTTGCTATTCCACCTGTGCTAGACATTGTAGATGATGTATTTTCAGAGTCAAGTCTGACTCCTGACTCTTTACCTCCAGCTCTTGTTAAGCCAGACAGATACTACAGGGTTCCTGAATCACACAAATTTCTCTTTAAGAACCCTGCTGCTGACCCAGAAACTATCTCTCAAGGTCCCAAAGGGGTCAAAGCTTCCACTGTAAAAAACCCTACCCCCTCTGACAGGGATTCTAGGGCACTGGACAGATGGGGAAAAAAGATTTACACTTCTGCTACCTTGGCTATAAGGGCTTTAAATTGTCAGTTTCATATGCTTAAATATCAGCAATATATTATGTCACTGCTTAAACAGAAAATGTTGATAAATTCTGAATGTGCAGAAAACAAAGAAATGCAGGATTTATTGCATGCAGCTGAACAAGTGGGAAAGCATACTTTGCAATGTGGTTTTGATTCTCTGGAGGCCTCTTGCAGGGCCACTGTTATGGGTTCTGTCATTCGGAGGCATGCTTGGTTAAAGGAGCAGAATCTGCCTGATCATGTTAAAGCAAAATTATTAGATGCTCCATTACAGCATGATACCTTGTTTGGTGTTTAAGCAGAAGAGGTGTTGAAGAAAATGGAGGACAAAGCTAAATCTATGCAGACAGTCAAGGATTTCTTACAGGTACAGCCTCCAAGATTTTGCAAGCACTGGCCTACAAAGAATTGGTCCTTTCCAGTGTCAGACAGGCCACAAAGAGATAGATACAGATGCCCTAGAGGCATATCCCAGCCCCAAGGCTCATACAGGTCTAAACAATGGGGTGCTTGTACCTCCAAAAGCGGAGAAGACAAATCACAGTCATACAGGAAACAGTCCCAATGACTTCCCCATGCCTGCACCAAGCACTTACCTTCTGGCAGCACCTTTAGGGGGAAAACTAGCACTTTTTTCTCAAAATTGGCACGTAATAACCTGGGACAAATGGGTCTTGGATATAGTGTCACAAGGCTACAGGTTTCACTTTCACACCCTGCCAAGGGCAAACGGGTTTGCCAGACCTGCCAAAAATCAATGGGCAGAGGCACGAAAGCAAGTGTCATCCCTCATGGACATGAGGGACATTCAACAAGTACCACAGCAAGAGCAGGGAGAAGGATTTTACTCAAGACTGTTCTTGGTGCCCAGAAAGGACAAAGCCTGGAGACCAATACTGGACCTATCTATTCTAAACACATACCTGGATATTCCAATATTCAAAATGTTGACTCTGCAGTAGCTTCTGCTCATGCTGGGCAAGAAGGCTTGGCTAGTGACTTTAGACCTAAAAGAGGCATACCTGCATGTCCCAATCAGACAGTCATGCAGAAGGTACCTCAGATTCATAGCTGGCTCAATGCACTACCAATTCTCTGCACTGCCCTTTGGCTTATCTACTGCGCCCAGGGTCTTCACAAAATGCCTGGCTCCAGTAATTGCATTTTGCAGACAAAGAGGAATGCAAATATATCCTTACTTGGACGACTGCCTTATTCAAGCAGAGAACAAGGACATTCTACTACAGCGTCTGGCGTTTGTAAAATGATTACTAACATGCCTAGGGTACACAGTAAACGAAAAGAAATCAAAACTAGTACCCTTTCAAGAGATAATATTCCTGGGTGCAAGCTTAAATACAACTGCCCAGATGGCTTATCTCACACCAGATAAACAAAGGCAACTGACTACTTATTTCAAAATGTTGGCAACAAAGACCCAGTTATCTGCAAGAAAAATTCTGCAGGCTTTGGGCTTCATGGCACCCTGCATTCTGCTAATTCCATATGCAAGACTGCATATGAGGAAACTTCAATGGTATCTAAAAAGTGTTTGGACTCAACATTGCCACAGCGTAGAAACAATAATTACTCTCATTTCCTGCCTGCAACAGGAGTTTCGATGGTGGGCAAGGGCCTGTCACCACAACAAGGGACAGCCATTCGCTTTACCCACAGCTAGGCAGATATTAACAACAGATGCATCAGATTTTGCCTGGGGGGCGCACATGGCAGGAAGATGTATTCAGAGCACATGGTCTGCAAGCCAAATGCATCTACATATCAGCCAAAAAGAGATGCTAGCTGTTCAGAATGCCCTGACAGCCTTCAAGGATTTACTTCATCCGGGACAACTACTGATAAAAGACGGACAATACTACAGTCATGTGGTACATAAACAAGCAGGGAGACACTCATTCCTACCACCTATGCAGACTAGCGATGAATTTGTGGGACACAGCATTGACTTATCAAGTACATCTGCAGGCACAATTCCTGCCAGGAAAGATAAATACTCTGGCAGACGAACTAAGCAGAAACCTCATGGATCCCCACGAGTGGAAATTGGATCTGCAAGTCTTCAGCATGATAACAAGGAATTGGGGATGCCCGGACATAGATCTATTTGCCTCCCCTCACAACTGCCAACTGAAGAGATTCTGCACAAGGACTTATCACAAGCAAGCATGGAAAGTGGATGCTCTATCTTTCAGCTGGAAAAACTTAACAGTCTATGCCTTTTCTCCACTGCCTCTCCTCCCCAAGGTACTCCTAATAGTCAGACAAGAGAAGCCAAAAATGATACTGATTGCCCCAGACTGGCCCCGCCAGCAATGGTACCCAATCCTAAGGAACTTGTCTCAATACCCAGCCTGGACATTACCTCTACTTCCTCACTTACTGTCCCAACACAACAATCAGATCCTGCACAGCCAACTCAAGACCTTAAATCTGGCAGCATGGCGGATACTTTAGTCATTCAAAACACACCTCTCTCTAAAGTGGTGATGGATGTTATTTTGGAGGCCAGGAGGCCTAGTACCAGAAAATCTTATGCTGAAAAATGGAAGAGATTCTGTGCTTGGAACCAGGCACAAGGTATTGACATGACTGTACCAAATATTCCTCAGATTTTGCAATATTTAACTGAGATGCTGGACAAAGGCCTATCCTTTTCATCAATTAAGATTCATGCATCTGCCATTTCAGCTCATTACAATACAGAGCCACCTATTTTTTCTCATCCTTTATTAAGACAGTACCTCAGAGGAGCCAAAAACGTAAGGCCTCCAAGGAGATCACCAATTCCTGCATGGGACCTCAATTATGTCTTGGAGAAACTCACCCTGCCTCCATTTGAGCCAGCCTCTTCAGCTGATATAAAGTTTTTATCATGGAAAACAGCTCTGCTCCTAGCAATAACCTCTGCAAGATGAGTCTCAGAGCTACAGGCACTCATGGCTGTGGAACCTTTCATCATTTTCCATCCAGATAGGGTTTCTCTGAGGACAAACCTGACATTTATGCCTAAGGTAGTGTCCAGTGTGGCCCTTAACCAAACTATTCATTTGCCTACCTTTTACCCAAATCCACAGAATAAGGGTGAGAGACTCCTGCATTCTTTGGACATACACAGACAGCTGTGCTTCTACTTGGACAGAACCAAAGCTTTCAGAAAGACTGAGCAATTACTAGTGGCATATGCTGCAGGATCTCAAGGAAAGGCTATCTCAAAGCAGACTATTTCAAAGTGGATAGGCCACTGCATTCGTTTCAGCTATTCACAACATGACAAATCAGTGCCTAAGGGCATTGGGCCACATTCAACCAGAGCAGCAGCCACTTCAGCAGCCTTCCTCAGAGGAGTAAGAACCAAAGACATTTTAGAGGCTGCAACCTGGAGTTCAGTGCACACTTTTACAAAGCACTATCACTTACCACTCTATCTAAATCCAGGGCAGGCTTTGCCACTGCAGTTCTGCATGGCCTCATAGCCATTCCTAATCCTATTTAGCTCCAGCCTCCCAACCTTAGCTTTGGGATTCAACCCAGTTGTAATGACTGCAACAGTGAAACACGATGAACATAGTACAGTTGTGTACACTTACCATAAATGTAGATGTTTGAGTGTATTCACTGTTGCAGTCCAGGTTACCCTCCCACCATCCCCCTTATTTTTGCTGGAACTTATCTGTACTTCTCTATTCTATACAACCTATGTGGTGTATTTGCTTGTAGATGAAGGAAAAGTTTACCTTTGTGCATGCATGCTTTATTGACATATTTTTAGCCTTCCCTTTTTGGGGGCACCTGACATCTGGGGCAAGAAAAATTGAAGAAAATAGCATTGGCTGCATCTTTTATACCCCTGGCGCACTGACGTCAGGGAGGAGGCGACAGCAACCGACGCCAGACCTGGACTTTGGAATTCAGGCCGACTGCGGGTAGCCTGCCAGCAGGATAACCCAATTGTAATGACTGCAACAGTGAATACACTCGAACATCTACATTTGTGGTAAGTACACAACTGTACTGTATGTGCTCTAACATAGGAAGAATTCTTAAAGTTGTTTTTCTTATGAGTTCAGAGTTCTCCACGTACTACAGTTAAACTGAAGATCAAGAGTAAATAATGGAGAGTGAAGACAAATCTCCCCATCCCCTTGTAGAATACAGACTGCAAAATACGAGCAGATATCATTGAATAAGTCTGTTATTTTAAATTACTTTTAGAGTACAGATCCATTGCCACAGGTAAACTTAAAAGGAATACTGCTCCCTGATGCACTTTTTTATTTAACTACTAACAAAACTTACTTTTTGTTAGTTGGCCAAGTCAAGTGTGTTACTTTTCATGGATGAACTAAGAACATTTTCTGATTAAATAACTAAATAACTTGCCCAGGGTCTTATGGTTTCACAGTTCACTGTTGCTACAGAGCCAAAATGACCTTATGGACTCAAGTACTTTGCGGTGGCAAAGCATAACCACTGCCTTTAGCTTAATTTGTCTCATGAATTCTGAATGTCTGGCATCCTGGAACAGTTTTGTGTAAGGATTAGTGGATTAGCAGGTAACACATTAACTTTTGATGTTGTGAAGGCATCCTAGTTGGACATTCCTGGGTAACAAATGTAAGTGAAGGGCTGTAGGTTCTGCCCCACACCAAATGCTTGCAGAAAGTTCCAGTGCTGACACTACAGTGAGCAGGGGGGGGGGGGGCTGCACCCCAAACGTTTGGCTTTGAGAACTTGAGATGGTAAGCAGATGTCCTGTCTACCCATGTTGACAATGGACTTAGATGGATGTTAAAGGTCCCACAGTTCTCCTCTGGGAACAGGTCATAAATTTAGTAGAACCAGATAGTCAACAGAAGCAAATAAATGTTCTTTTTTTTATCTGACATTATTTTGACTGTCATATGTGTCACTGATATTTCGGCATGTGCTTAATTTGTCTTGTAGACTAACTGGCCTAAAGTAACTTACCTTTTGCATAAGCATTGCTACCTCTATTTTGGTTATCTTACTTATTCTGCCTAGTAAGATGTTGATCGTGTTTCACTGTTGCAGTCATTACATTTGGGTAATCTGCTTATCTCTCTAGCTCTGTACCACATTGAGGGTGAAGCCACATATCTAAGTTGTGAACAGTATGCATTCCATAATGCTTTTGTGACTGACTTGAAACTCTGCATTAAATAGGATTCAGGTATCTTTGTGTGCCTAGACTGGTAATCTGAGGTCTGAGCAGCATTATACAGTTAATGCTTGGTGGGGTGAATAGGAGCTGTGGATGAAACTCTGTCTTATTATGATGTGATGGAGAGAACATGTTTCTGTGGTATTTTGTATGGTAACTGTACCTCAACTCTATGCTCAGCAATAGACCACTTCAGTGAAATTGTGAAGCCACCCCAAAGTTATTTAACCTCAGAGTTTGAAAGGTTAAGTAAGGGGGTGCCGAAGAAAAAGGTACCTCCAGTTTTACTGTTGGATACCAATACCATTTTAGAGATGTTTTTGTTTGTTTGAATTTATGGTGAAGCCTTCTGTCATTGAAGACAGACTAGAAAAATAGGACTTTATCTAATTAGTGCAAGTGGCCACTGTGAATCCAGGTTAGGGAGAAGGAAGTAAAAGTGGACCAGGAGACATTTGCTGGCACTGACACAAGTAACAGACTTCTTCTTCTTTCGGCTTTTCCCGGTTAGGGGTCGCCACAGCGGATCACCTGTTCGCTCATGATTGGCAGTGGAGTTTTTTTACAGTGTCAAGTTGTCAGCTCGGCGACTAACCTTCCACAGAAGGCACACACATGCACGCACTCACACCTAGGGTCAATTTAGAGTGTCCAATCCACTTACAGCATGTCTTTGGGATGTGGGAGGAAACTGGAGCACCCGGAGTAAACCCACGTGACCACAGGGAGGACATGCAGATTCCTCACAGAAGGCACCCCCAGCCTAAAATCGAACCGGAGACCCTCTTGCTGCGAGGCGGCAACACTAACCGCTGCATCACTGTGGCCACCCATGACACAAATAACAGACTAATCTTTGCTTTTCACATAAAGGAGATACTGCCTGATGAAAGCATATTAGTGCAATAAGTACATGTTGCTTAGACTGTGGACTAGGCAGGCACTTTCTTGTAAAAGTACGTAAAAATCAACTACCAATCATTAGCGGACCGGAGTTCCGCTGTGGCGACCCCTAACTGGGAAAAAGCTGAAAGACACAACAACAACTTAAATAGATGACAAACTCTGTTTTTTCTCCTAAACTCACTTAAGATATGGCAACATTTTCTAAGTTTCTCTTCTCAAGAAACTTTGTTATCTGGAACCTTGTAAGTTAACTCTGTCCAAATAACTAGCATAACGTTGTTCAACCTACTGTGAATAAAGTTTGCTGTGATACTACTTGTGAAGCTTAATATGTCTTAAGACTCCTGCTTCTGAGAGAAGTGCTTGTTAATTCTCTTGACATTCTTGAAGATAAAAAACTGTAATATCTGCAGAAAATGTGGAGTGCATTTTCTTTTGGTGGGTCACACTTTCTGCATGTTATTAATATTATCTAATGGATAGCGTATAAGGAAGAGGTTAACTCTACATTGGATGAGTTAGGAGCTATAAAAGGGTACCTTTTTCCATTTTATTTTTGCTTTCTTTCTTTCTTTTTTGTACTGGATCTTTTCCAAAAGCCAAACAGTTTGTCGTCAAGAGACTTTGCCCTGCTTGTGTAAAAGGGAAACATCACCTCCTTATCTGATTGGGAGCTGAGGTAGAGCGTTGGGGGCTAGAAGCTGAAAATGACACTAGAGAACCTGCACCTGGTACCATAGTACTTGATAAAAGGCAGATAAGCTGATAGTATTAACTGCAGTATCTGTTGCTGTTAGTAGTGTGTTTTGTGTACTTTTCTCTTAGTTGGGATTGAAATCAATATGTCATTTTGTTTGATTTATTACCAAAATAAAATGAGAGTGTGTTTTTTACAGAGTACATATGTGCAGGGTGATGTATTTATTTGATGTTAATCATTCCTCCTATCTCGTTTATTAATAATCTGGACGTCAGTGACGTTACCATGAGAAGTTATTTGTAGAGTTTATCGATCCAGTTTGGGATGGTTATCTGAAGGTGGATGTAAAAACAAACATGCCCTTTGTGCAGCAATTGGTAGTTCTGTCATATGCAGATAGGAATATCTGTGTGATCTCTAACTGGAGGTAATGCAGACAAATAACTGTTATCATGTTGCTAACAGTACATTATGGGCCCCATACTCAAACTCACGCACACATACACACCCAGGACCAGAGCTCAGTTGAGCAGATAATGCTGTTGTTTTATACAGCTGCAGAGAAAATGCTACTCCTTTCCTTGAAGAGGTCATATAAATAGTTTGCTGCAGTGTCCTGGTCCAGTAAGGCTACAGCAGAGACTTACAGTTTGATGGACCTTATTGGGGTGGCTGTGGTTTAGAAGTGAAATTTGGAAGGAAAGTGTAATAAAAACCTATTGGCCCATCTGTTTTACCTGTCTCTGTAAAGGAAAATTACAATCCTTAGCTAATTAGTGTGGTAATTCTTTTTCCCCCACTCCTAGGACTGCCTTAAGTCAATATCATGCAGCCTCTGATTCCCCAACTAATTTCAGTTCTGCACCTCCCTTAAAGAAATTTTGCATTCATCTGCCACACTCTCTGTGAAAAAAATATTCCAAATGTTAACTGTGAGCCATCTTTCTGTGGGTTCAGACTGCTCATGTTTCTTCTGTGGGTTCAGACTGTTGGTTATTTTTTCTACGTCTCTAGTGTATTGAAATGTGCTATTTTTTGGATGTTACTGATTCTCTTGAGTTTGGCACAGTTGAACAAAAAGTAATGATGAATTTCAGTGCTTTGTTCAACAGTTCAGTTCTGTGCTAGGGTGTTTTGTGTGGAGTCTGTACATCTTCCATGTCTGTGTGTGTTTTTTGCTGGGGGGCTTTGGTGTCTTCCCCATCTCACATCAAAAAGACACGCTGTAAGTGAACTGGTGACCCTCCAAATTGCCCACAGGTGTGTGAGTACATGTCTTGAGATGGATTTGCCCCCTTGTTCAGGATTCGTTTTGTTGCTTTGTGCTCACTGTATGCAAGGATAGGCTCTGGCTTTCGCATAACCCTTACTTGGATTAAGTAGGTTGTCAGAGAATGAGGCACCCTGCTGCAAATTTACTCCACCTGTTTCAGAAACCGATCCGTGATGATGCGTAAGTGTGAAGATGGTGGGAGAGAGTAACAGTAAGACACGCATTTTTTGAACGCAGAGACAGATGTAGAACTTACATGATGGCAACAATGCAGTGTAATATATGACTTCTTATACTACTTGGATGTACTTTCTACATGTTAGCACCCACAGTGCCATTAGCATTGTTCATTTATGATCTCTTTCCAAGTGTTGACCTTACTTAAATAATGTCATTGTCATGATATTAACATCATTGTGACTATTTGGCCTGCGACAGTATGTTTATTTTTCCTTTGGAATTTTATAGTACAAGACCCAATAGTGCAAGTCATGACATTTTAAAATTTAAGTGCAGTTCTAGCACGAAGGAGAAAATTCCAAAGCTTGCTGCTATGATTTTGAAAGCATGTTTGCAGGTGAACTTAACCCTTATACCTCCCAGTGTGGAGGACTGTGGGTCCCCCTACTACTTTTATATATAACAGAGAGTGCTGTACCTTGAAATAGGAGAAGCACTTGTAGATACCACTACCTTGTTACTTGGCATATATTATTCCCCATTCACACTTACAGTTCTGCAAGTGTAAAGGTCACAGTTACAGTTCACAGAATTTTAATGGCTACTCTTGCTTTGAGAATCCCATTTTTTTACTGAGTGATGGGAGACAAAGTTAACTAGCCTTGCTTCCATCCATCCATTTTTAAAACTACTTATCCTTATGAGGGCTGTGGTAGTAGCTAAGTGGGCAGAAAGAGCAGATGTCTCTATCCCCAGCAACAGTCTCCAGTTCCTCCTGAAGGATACTAAGATGTTCTCAGACCATCTCTGATCCTGGGCATACCCTGTGGCCTCCTCACAACAGGCAATGCCTAGCACACCTCTCATGGGAGGAACCAATGGGACATCCTCACTGAATGCTCCAACTACTTGAGATAGTTCCTGTTAGTCCTAAAGAGCATTAGCTCTTCTCCAGAATCCTCTTGGATTGCAGAACTCCTAACTTCATGGAGGGTGAGCTCAGTGCCCCAGCCAAGAAAACACATTTCTGCTGCTTGTGTTCTTTCAGTAACAACCCACAGCTCATAACCATCAGTAAGGATGGATACACTAATTGCTAAATTGTGAATTCTGTCTTAGAACTCAGTTCTCTCTTCAACACTGCAGTCTGGTATAGTACCTGCAGTGCTGCTGCACTCATACTGGTCAGTCTCACAATCCCTGTACATTAACTCATAAGCAAGGCCATGTGATATTTAGACTTGCCCACTTAAGGTCGCTGCTTTCCCCCCTTACCAGTAGAACATTCCACTCAATTTTCATTTTCTTCCACTACCACCTGTGTGTGAAGAAAGAAGCTTCTGTTTTTAGGCACTGCTATTGTTACTGGTCAATTCAGGAAAACAAGGGTGAGACCTTCAGACATGGTCTGTCAGGAAGATAGATTTGTTCAGGAATGTGATAAATTGAAAAAAATGTTTAAGGATAGTGGGTACCTTATCAGGTTGTTGAATGAAATCTATCTTGAGGCTTTAACAAGAAGAGAAAAAGGATTTTTTACCTCTTCTAGGGATGAGTGCCCTGTAGGCCCTTAGTGATAACCAGGATGTATGTAGTAAAGCCATGACGTTAACTTATAATGTTGATTTTAGAGACTTTAGGAACATAATTTATATGAATTGGAATATTTTTGCAATTAATAAGGAACGTTTTAAAATGACGTGATGTTCATCTAGAGTGGTGTATGAGAAAGATACTGGTTTTAAGTCTCTATTAGATAGAACAAGACAACCTAAAAGTACAGGTAGCATGGCAAAATGTGGACAATGTGGCCAATCTAGTAACATAACGGAAGGGGCTACACTTACTATTCATGGGTTTGGAATGGTTAAGCTTAGGTGGAGATATTATTGTTTCAATACTGGAGTAATTTATGTAGCACAGTGTCAACAATGTGTAAGTTTTTATACTGGTAAAAGACACAACCTTTTAAAGAAAGGATTTAGTTTCACTTATATGATATTAGAAAGAAGGGCGGCCATAATGTGCTATATAGGCACCTTAGTACTAATAAAAGTCACAGTTTTAAGTTTTACATTATTGATCAAGTCAATATTTGTTGTAGGGGGAGGTCCCAGAGGATGATATTTTGGAGTTAATGAAGCTTAAGTAGCAGCTCAGGACCAACTCAACTATGGATCCAGGGCTCAATGATGTGATTTCAATTTCCAGTGCCCTGTGATTAAAAGGAGCTTTATTATGTAACATACAAATTATGTACATATTTTATGACTTTTAGGATCTTTATATATTAAGTATTTATTAATCTTTAAATGCTTAATATCAACGTTTATAGATTGATGAAATTTGGTATGTTTTTTATACTGTTGCATTGGGAGTGATGGATTTGGTGGTTTAATTATTTAAGTGAAACTTATTTAATTTCATTTTATTTAATTATGACCTGTTAATAGGTGATTGTATCAATCAGTCTAATGGAGCATGTGATGTGTATGTTTAAAAGCCTATGGATCTAGAGGGTTTTACTTTTGATGAAGTCCAGATACTAGGACAAAAGGGCTTAAAGTTTATATTAAAGTGTGGTTCCTGAAGACTTCCACGTCTGTCTTTGTTTTTCAGTTCTTAGTTTGTCTGTTGTTGGTTGTGGCTTTGTGTTTTTTAAGAGTGTTTTTTTTTTTAAATAAAATTGCAGGGTTGGTATCCCCCCCGCCCCCCACCACCACACACACACACATTTTTTTAATGGGTCTTTATGAGCATTTCTTTCTTTGCTTCTCTTCTTTCAAAGTGTCCTGTTAATGTGTTTGGTTTGACTCCTATTCAGTCCGTGTAGTTGGGTAATGCATCAATTTTGTTGAGATGCCAAGGCGATTTACAAGATATTACATTCAGCTACATCTCAGCAGGTCATGATTGACCTGAGTGCATTTTCTTGTGTTGTCTATATGTTCCCATTTTTAAGCCATTTTGCCTTTAGACACAGATTTTTCACAAAAAGGCATTATTTCTTTACTATGAGATCTCTAGTACTTCAAACTACGCTTGTTAGCTCTATAGTTCTTGTGTGCTGCATGTAGAATGTGCATTCCATGGTATCTTCATGCTTGAAAAGCACTTTCAAAAATTTAATGTTGCAGCTAAGAAGTTCATTATTATTATTATTAGTAGTATTATTATTATTATTATTATTATTATTTTAACATATCTGTTTCTAGATGTTGGCCAGATAAAATTTTCTAGATTTCTCCATCTAGTTGACACTGTTATAAATATTAATCAGTGGAGTCCCAACTGAATTATCAAAGTCTGTAGGTAGATTAACTTCTTATCTTTAAGTTTTAGGCCTGAGTATGTATGATACGGTTGTGTTTTTGTCTAATGAATAGTTGGTTCTGTTATATCTTAAAGAAACATTGGTCTTTTTCCAGTCATCAGAAAGTCGAATCTTACTCCAATATTGTTGTTAATTATAAATCAATTTCCAATCTTGCATCTTTGGGAAGCATTATGAAAGATTATAGCTTTACATTTGAGGATTATTTGACTACTGATAGATTACTAGACCCTTTTCAATCAGGTTTCCAGAACTGCCATAGCACTGAAATCTGTTTTTAGCAGGGTGATGAATAAGTTGCTTATGGCAAGAGATGGAAGACTTTTTTTTTTATTACATAGGTAAGCACTAGGCTAGCTGCCCTTGCAAGGCATTTTAGGCCTAGCCAATTTCATTTCTTCTCCTAGAAATAACCTATACCATTTGGTTAAAGACTGTCCTTACCCATCATTGTTCAGTAATATAAGAATAACTGGGATCATATCATAAATAATTTGAGGGGATCCATGTGAGGGATAGTATTTAAGAGCTGCCTCTGTCCATAGTACGAGGTCAGTCCTGGGGTAAATTTTCTGCTTCTCATCCATAGATCTAAGATGCACTTGAAAATGGACACAGCAGCAGTATCCTCTGTAAAATATACCTGTCTATTTGAATCATTCTGTTGATGTTGCAGAAGAGGCTTAGATCCCTAGACCGAGTATTTTGGCGCCATTTGACTTGCTGATGTGTAGTAAATCCATCAGTAATAGGTCTGACGATGCCTTGTATGCCAGACACAGGTAACCGTTTAGCAGTCTGTAGGATATTGACTATAATGAGAGGGCTTTGAGTTGGTCCATGTATGACATGTTGTTTAGGCCTTGCATCCATTTAGTCAGGTATCTGTGTGGGTGTTCCAGTTGTTACAGGAGTCTGAACAGATACATGCCAAAGGGGGCATTATGTTCAATAACTAGCCTAATGAGGATTACAGTTCTTGTTATTCTGTGTACTACATTTTAATGCATTAATCATGGATCCTTCTTTACTGTTTACAGGCCAGTTGATGTTTAGATGATGAAGTTATTTTACCGTTTTGCTCCTTTTTGTCAAGGCAGATTTTAAGGAAGGTTTCCTGGAGTAAATCCTCTGAGAAACTGGTCCTGTTTTGTGGATTTCCTTAGGAATCTATGTTGGAGCCCTTGTTCATTATTTACCTGTTGTCCTTGGAAGATACTGTACTGAGGCAAGGTATGAATTATCATATGGTTATTCATTGGATTTTGCTCTTGGTGCACTTGAACCTTGTCTAGCTGTTATCCTTAAATGAACTACTGGGAACTGGTTAAGACTGAATACAGTTAAGATTGAGGTCACTCTGTAGCTTACAGTTCAATGAACTCCTCCTCCTTTGAGCTTACCATTTCACATAATGGTGAAGTACTGTCTTGTGTGGAAAAAGTTTGTGGTCTGGAGTCATGTTTGTTCATAAACTTTGAGACCAAGCGTCATATGTTGTTGGTTCACTTTTTCTCCACCAAACAACATTTTCTAGATTAAACATCACTTCCAGAAAAAATGTTCTCAGTGTTGTCGACCTTCTTCTCTCTTCTTGACTACAGTAATGTCTTGTAAATGGGACTTCCTGCTGGTGACTTGTGCTGTGGATGTTGCTG
This sequence comes from Protopterus annectens, assembly GCF_019279795.1. Classification (NCBI taxonomy): domain Eukaryota; kingdom Metazoa; phylum Chordata; order Ceratodontiformes; family Protopteridae; genus Protopterus; species Protopterus annectens. Next base: position 9,760,777 of record NC_056742.1, read on the forward strand.
TCAGGATACTGTTTAGAACTCCTTGATCTTCCAGTGTGAGGCCTGCTATATTTTCAACATTCTTATTGATAGTCAGATCTTGCAAGGTTTTGATTCTTAACATGTAACACACTACATAATCTCATGCCTGTTTATTTAAAGGAACAGGAGTTATTTCTTCTGACAACTGAAAACATTTTTATTTATTCAAGTTTTCCGATGTGCATGATTTTCTTACTTTGTTTTATTTGCTCTTTTCTTGCATATAACTCATGATATGCTTCATAATTTTGTGTCTGTATGTCTTCCTTTTGTCCATGTTGGTTTGAGTGGTGTATCTCTACCCACATCCCAAAGATATGCTAATAGAGTAATTGGAAATCCTCTAAGTTGCCTTAGGCAAACAAGTCCTGTGAGTGCATGTATGTCTTCCAAAGGATTGATAGTGAAAGAATGAATACATTTCTGATGTCACATACAGTATTACAAACATTGCATTTATACTTACTCAAATCAGATATCAGATGACAATGACATTGAATTCAATGTTGTCCTCCTAGCAGAATACTCTACCATTACTTGCTTCAAGAATGTTGTCAGCAATAGAAATGGCCATCCCTGCCAATGGAGTGATAGTAGTTTAGTTCAAGGACAGGTAACTTCTCTTAGAGTGAAGTTGCAGTTTCTACTTTAAAAGATGTTCGGATGCCAGGTAGGCAGATTATGGGATTTGTGGGTGGAGGAGTGATACTTAGATATACATATGTAAAACATATTGTTCACATTTAGTATAGACCATTAACCTAGTATTGTATTAACAACAGAAGAGGAAAGGAAAACAATTACCCTAGCCTGGGAATTGAACCCATGAGCCCCCCCCCCTCGCATATTGTCTGTAGTTTGTCAAAGTTTCAAGATATCCTGTCAGAAAAAGTTACAAATAAATAAATATGTAAGTAAATAAATAAATACATGGTTAACTAAAAAAGGCTATGATGTCAGTGATCAAGAAACTCTGTCATTGGCATCTGTGATTTTATTTGTACATGTATTAGGTATATAGTTCATAGAAAAATAGGTTTTCTTGGTAGTTAAGAACTCTCTGAAACAATTGCTCCATAGCACAATGGAACACAGTCCGCACTAGATCAAACCCACCCACACCCCCCAACTGTGTATTAAAAAAAAAAAAAAAAAAAAAAACTGTAAGCCTGTTTCGTACCTTTCCTGTAACTAGTGTTCCAGATACAGATTTGCTGTATCCAGGAATGTATGTAAGCTTCTGAGCCCCCCCCCCCAAACCTTACTGTGTTGGAGGGATGCCTTCTTACTTATCAGTGGGAGTGGTAAGCACTAGGTAACCTGTCTACCACATAAGGAGTTGTTCTGGCCCAGAAATTGTAGTTATTGGCCTTTTGGGCAATCTCTTCAATCTCTCTCAACTTTCTGATTTGAAAGTCTGCATTTGCACTTGTTTCTGTCCTGTAACTCGTCTAGTGCAGATACAGATTCTTAGTTTTAGCACGTAAATTTGCTTATTCGTGCTCAGCACTTGTTCAGAACCTGTAAGCACTAAATAGCACTCAACCTTCCTCATTATCTAGAAGAAAACAGTGTTTGTACTTACTTTTCTCACTTGCTTAGAGAAAAACACCTCTTGTACTCACTTTCCTCACTTATCTAGAGGAAAATAGTTTTTTATTCAGGCATGTCCAAGGGTCAGCTCCCAGTGTTCTCTATTGTCTGATGAATCTGGGCATCTTGAGGCAATGTAGAAATTGCCTCATGTACACAGACAACCCTCTCCTCCTACCACCCAACACTACAACCTGTGAGAGATGCACTTGTCTAGCCAAACTGGAGGTAAAGCTCTCGCCAACCAAGACTGAACTTGACAGTAATGAGGAGAAGGTAAACATTTACACCACACCACACTCATCACATAGTCTCACTAAATCTACACCACCAAAATCCACACATAGTAACACAAAAACATTTGTGGAGGCTCCCAATAATAATCTGTCTAAGCAACAGAGACCTCCAAAGCAGAAACGCAAGCAACCTCCATCCCCCAACACAACCCAAATGATACGTAGCGCACAGACTCAGTGTGCCACTCAACCACAGCCAATAAGGCAAAACAATGTACCCAACACACTAGTCATAGTTGACTCTATAATTAGGTACACTAATGTCCCACTCACCAGGCTAAACAAGGAGAAGGTTACTGTCAGCTGCCTGTCGGGTGCCAGGATCCGCCACATAACCCACACACTCAGGTCACTCCACAACAAGTACAAATATGACTCTGTCATTGTCCATGTTGGTGTGAATGACCTGAGACGTATCTCCCTGGACTACATGAAAAGAGACATGGAAGAGCTCTCCGATCTTGTAGCCCAGGCAGGTATGACCCTAGCCCTGAGTAGCATTCTGCCATCACCCAGAAAACTACTTGTGATACCAACTCCTTAGCTCAATGACCTAGTCATTACCAACATGAGTGACCGGTGTTCCACACCTGAAGTCAACTCCTCGTTGGTCCGATCCGACTATAAGCTAATCATCCTTGATATCCACTTCCCGCTCCCACCCCCCATTAAGGAAACCATGGTAAAAAATTTCTCCAAAGCAACTTCATGCTTCTTAAGACAGAACTGGTGAACTTCATGACACCCATGCAGATGGACAATACAGTTACGACTGCTGAATCCTACACAAATGAATTGTATAAGCACTTACATGAGTGCATGGATCGTGCTATCCCAAACAGAACCAAGACGCTATCCTCCAAAAAAAGGAAGCCAATCTGGTGGTCTCCTGCCATAAACAAACTGTACAATAGAAAGAAGAAACTGTTGCAAAAGAGAGTAAAATCCCATGAGTGGAGGAACTCCCTGGTCAGCCTCAGTAAGAAGCTGAAATCCCTTATAAGAGCCTCCAAAGCAAGCTACGAAAACAAAATTGCCACTAATTTTAAGGACAACCACAAAGCATTCTATAGCTATGTCAAGAATCTCGATGGCAACACCCAGATCTGCTCTGAGTTACAGCACAACGGCATGAAAATTACAGAACCAGCTGATATTGCCAACATCCTGGCAGATAGGTTCAGTGCTGACTTTAACCCTCTCACCCCCTAAAGGGCCCATATCTGTACAGGAAGAATGCAGAGTCCCTGTAATCACAACTATGCAGGTAAAAGCTGCACTCTCTAAAGCCAAAAACACAGCATCCATGGGGACCGGACAACATCCCAGGCTGCATTTTACACGAACTTCAGAACAAACTGGCTCCCCACTTAAGCACCATGTTCAGTAATAGCCTTGCATCAGGCTTTGTGCCCACTGAATGGTGCACAGCAACAGTTATTCCACTTCACAAAGGGGGAGCTACCACTGATCCCGGGAACTATTGACCTATTAGCCTGACGAGCCTGGTCTGCAGGGCCATGGAACGTATCATCATGGAACTCAGAAACAAAGACATTGGTAACCTCCAAACTCTGAATCACACCCAGTTCGGGTTTGTGAAAGGTAGCTCATGCCTCCTGAACCTGATCAACTTTTTTGAGGCAGTCACCAAAGCCGTAGATGAGGGTAAGGTGGTTCACACAGCCTATCTTGACCTCGCCAAGGCTTTCAACACCATCCCCCATTCTGGAATTATAGCTAAACTCACTAAACTAGGTATAAATCCCTATGTCACAAGATGGGTTGCCAACTGACTCATTAACATAACCCACACTGTAAAAGTTGCAGACTCCAAATCTGACCTCAAAGCAGTGACAAGTGGAGTACCACAGGGTCCATCCTGGGACCTCTCCTGTTTGGTATCTACTTCTCTGAAGTACAGGCTAACACAGAAGGCCTCTGGCTAATGAAGTTCGCAGATGACTGCAAACTAGGAGCCATAGTCAAGTCCCCAAATGATGTGGACATCCTACAGAAGGGCCTCACTGTCAGAGCCATGGCTTCAAGCTTAATGCCAAAAAGTGCAGTGTCATCCCCTTTGGTGAAAACTCTGTACCCATGAACTACCACATAGGCAGCAATCTACTTAACACCGAATGTGTGATAAGAGACCTTGGGACCCAGGTGGACAGTAGTCTCTCCTTTGATAGTCACATCACCACAGTAGTCAAGAAGTCCTTCTACATGGCACACCTCATCATAAAAGGGTTTTCATCCAGGAAAAAAGAGGTCATTGTTCCTCTCTACTCGACACTCATTAGACCCATTATAGAGTACAGCGCCCCTTTTGGAATGTACCTCACAAGACATCTGCAGCAGCTGGAAAGGCCACAGAAGTACCTCACAAAGAGGATTACTGGCCTCAAACAAATGCCCTACACTGACCGCCTCAAAAGACTCCAGCTTTACTCCATAGCATATCACCTACTTCGAGGTGATCTCTGCCTAACATATAAAGCTATGTCAAACCCAGAGCTGTTGGACATGCTACACCTAAAGAAATCCCAGTCACTCCAAGCTACACCCTCTAGGGACCTAAACCTTGTCACCACAATAAACAGGACATGCTAGAGGAATAGATTCTTGTCCCAGAGACTTCCCATACTCTGGAACAGGCTACCCATCTATGTCAAGCAAAGTTCTTCATTAGCACTCTTCAAGAAAAATCTTGATGAGTGGATGGGAAATAGGAAATACACCCCGGGGTTCACTTCTGTGTCTCTGCTCGACAGTGGCACAGGAAAATAACTTTCTAGGGTGGTGTAAGCCAGGGAACCTTGTTGGCTAGGCTTACATAGGCCCTTGGGCCGATAGCCTAGTACCTACCTATGAACCTATGAACTCTGAGGTTGCACTACAGTGGGGAAAAGGGCAAAGTTGTGGAGTTCGCCAACTACTTCCTTACCCTGGGAAAAATTCTTCGATTCACGGAAGTGAATTTCGATGGTTTGAACTTAATGGAGAGGTGTTAGATGGAAATATCTTTCAACATAGTAATATAGACCCAAAGTAGCTATGCAAACACTTCTGTGCAGAAATCTCAAACGTTCTAGATTTTGTTGCCCACATATGAATCATACAAATATCCTTCCGTTGTTTCTTTGCATATTGCCTTTCATTGTCATTCCCAGTCTTTTCTAACATCTTCTGATTGATTCTTCTAGCTAATCTTTACTGCAGATTCTATTCTAGATTCAGTGATAAACTCTACCAGAGTTGGTGTTTCATTTAACAATCCCTCATTGCTTTCTCTTTGCATATACTTGGGTTTTCAATCCCTGGCAGGGAAGGCAGTGTACAACTTACAGTGTGAACTTCTGCTTGGCCTCATCCAGTTCTGTGACTTTTCCTTCTCTAGTCATGTGCTCCTAATACCTTGGTTCCTTTGCTAATTTTTGCCAATGAATTCCAACTTCCTCTTATCAATTTTCTTTGCCTCTACTTACAGTCATCCATATTAGCAAATTCTCTTCTACAGTCCCTGTGGAAAAATACTGAAGTCAACATATTTTATATTCTGTATTTAAGGGTTAAGCAGAAAAATGTTCACTGCCTGCAAACTGAAATGTTCTGGAAAATGTTGATCACTGAGGAATGCAGAAGTTAATCTTAAACTGCTGATAAGAAAGTTAATGGTGCAAGAATAACTGTGGTACTGGCTGGTAAAAATAAGTAATAAAACTATCAATTTTAATGAAAGTCCTCTGTGCTACGTGTATGTACGTGCAGGAGGGTCTATATAAGGAGAACTTAAAGTACAAGTAGCCAGACTGCTGGCATACTACTATCATGTAGCAGGTCTCCATGCATGTAAAATAAAGCTGTTTTACTTGCTTACAAGAACTTGGTGTGATTCTTCCAGAATATGTTAGAAGAGTAAAATCTTTCGACATAACTGGCGCCCAACGTGGGGCCGCCCCTGCACGGCGCGAATCGAACAAAGAGAGGCTGAAAACCTGCACAGGTGGAGAGAGATCAGGCTCTCCTCGAATGAAAGACCTCCGACTGAAACAGGTTGAAATTAGAGGCCAGTCACTCTTTCCAGATTCAATCTGTGAGGTGGCAGCAAAACAGGGCGGAGGAATCACAAAGGTAAGCAAAAAAACCGCTATTTTTTGTTGTTTCTGATTGGAATTTTTGTCTAAATTTTAAGGGACTAGTCAAGGGAGAAATTTAATTTTCTCAAAGTATAAGGAGTATATGTGAATAGATTCCATATACAAGAGATCTCAGGAACAGGAATAGTTTCTCGTAAGAGAAATGGGAACAGGAACCAGTTGCGCCAAAGGCGACGACAAAACTGAAGATGAAAAGTTTATGTTTGATTTACACCCAAAGAATGTAAAGTATTTAGATAAATGGAAAAAAGATCATGGGTTTAGTGGATGTTTAAATAAGTCAGAATGTCAAAATCTAGTAAGATTACTGCGCAAACAGGCAGGAAATAAGGCAAGGAATCAAAAGAAGGTGGGGTTTCCCCAGGCACAGAAATGGCTGGAGGAAGCAAATAAAAGACATAGGGAACAAAATTTGAAAAAAGGGTGTGGTAATTCAAGTGAAAAAGATGTGTACTTTGTTCAAAAGGAAGATAATGAAACTTCCATAGTCAGTCGTAGTCACCAGAATCCCTCGGCCCCTCCCATCCAGTATCCAGACCCTGCACAGGTTATTGAGGTGCCCCCCGACCAGGACCCACCGCAATACCAGGCTTCTTTTGTCTATCCTGCATAGTATGTGCTAAATACCACGGGGGAGGGGTCAGAGTTGCTCCGGCATCATTTCCAACACCCCCCTATCCTTTTCATACAATATGTATGGACTTCATCGAATTGACCCCAGCACAACTAAAGAAGTTTGTGTTAGTGATAGTAGATGCATTTACTAAGTGGGTTGAGGCTTTTCCGGGGACACATCCGGATGCTCAAACAGTGGCTAAAATTTTGGTCAATCACATCGTCCCGCACTTTGGACTTCCTACATGCATCTACTCTGACAACGGCACGCATTTTGTCAATCAGATCATTCAGAAACTGTCTACAGTTTTCCAAATTGAATTGAAACACCATTGTGCCTACCACCCACAGTCAGCAGGGTTGGTGGAACGCCATAACAGCATTCTAAAAGGCAAGTTGAGAAAACTCATGGCCGAGACACATCAGTCTTGGATTACCTGTCTACCTCTAGCCCTCCTTTCCATGCGGACAACTCCCACCTCAAAAGGAGTCACCCCATTTGAGTTGTTGTATGGGAGACCTTATTACGTCCCGCAGTGGCAAAACTTGTTGCCTGCGGAACGTGAGGGGGGTGAGGAGATAGCTGAGTACATGAGGAAAATGCTGACCATTACTAACAGCTGTTTTACGAATGGTTGTTTTTCAGGTTCAAGAGCGACAAGATCACGGAAATCAGACCCGCGAGTGGGTCTGGATCAAAATAATAAAAGCAAGAATTGGGCATCCCCAAATGGGAGGGCTCCTACCAGGTGCTAATCGCAACTCCAAAGGCAGTTCGGATTAAAGAAAGGTCCTCATGGATCCACCTAACGCACTGCAAAATCGTAAGACATTTTCAGTTAAATAAAGACTTGAGTTCCCCTGAGGAACAAACAGACAGCAGCAATCATGAAGGACAATAATGAGAATAAGAGAAATGGTTCTATTGCAATGTTTTATTGTTTATAACTATTGTGATTGTAATATTTCTGTTTTGGGCATTTCTGTCTTTTAATGAAGCTAGCCATTCAAAAAGAGACAAACACACCAGCTGGCATCCAAACTTTAATACATATCAAGCGATTAAATATGCATATGCATCCTCAATGAATGTCTCAAATTGTTGGGTATGTACTGCAATACCTACCGTACATAGTGGCTTAATGTTAGGGACAGCCCCTCTGGGAACAAATGATACTTGGAATAGTTTGTTGTTTGAAACCACAGAAGTACCACTGAGAGACAAGGTGGCGCTGCCTCTTCTGGGGCGCCAAAACGGAACAGTGTGTTTTCAAAAGATTGGGAAAGGTAAGGTAGGGCTGAGCCAATGTAATTTGACAATAGTTCATAATTGTACCCTAGAAGGGCAGTGTGAGACCAAGTTTGGAGCTATAAAAAAAAGACATCAATGTAAATGATACTAGTTTTGTTGAAAAAATGCTGTATGTATATGGCCTGTTATTTAAGGGGCTAAAGCCAAATGGGAGTTATGAATTTGCAACCAATATTACCATCAAAACAAATGATTGTTATTTTATTTGTGGTAGGAAAGCATATAAATGGTTACCATATGGCTGGTCAGGAAGTTGTTTTTTGGGATATCTGATACCAGCTATCAGACATACAAATGCATTGCCTCAAGGTAAAATACGAAATGCACGTTCTCTTAATAAACCTATTAATCTCGTAGGTAACACTGATGCGTCATGGATTTATCACCATGACTTGGCACACGTCAGCAGCAAAGGACTCTCACATATGGACCTAGGCGATGATGTAATTGCTTGGGCTGGTATTTTGCCAGCATATGGGACAGTAAAATCCATCTGGGAACTGAGAAAACTGTCAAAACTGTTAGAGACTCTGAGTAATGCGACATTTTCAGCGCTAGAATTGGTGACGGACGAATTAACGGCGATGAGAACAGTAGTGTTGCAGAACCGTATGGCGCTCGATTTCACCCTAGCGGCGAAAGGAGGTACTTGCGCTCTCATACACGAGGAGTGCTGCTCGTTCATTCCTGATAACGAGCACGCGATTCAGAGCCATCTTGAAATAATTCAACAAGTTTCTGAACTGACTAAACCTGGTCCAAACCCCTTGACTGACTTTTTCCAAAATCTGTTTGGAAACTGGGGTTCTGTGTTGATGAACATTTTAATTGCTGTATGTGTTGGTGCAATCATATTTTTGCTGCTTGGCTGCTGTTGCATACCATGTATCAAAATGATAATATCGAAGGTTATCTCTGCCAATGCTACAAAAGCATATTTCTCTGATTATGAGAAGGTATACAACGTATCTGGGATTGTGTAAAATAAACAGTATACAAAATGTTGTAAGGGGGGAAATGTGGAAAAATACTGAAGTCAACATATTTTGTATTCTGTATTTAAAGGGTTAAGCAGAAAAATGTTCACTGCGTGCAAACTGAAATGTTCTGGAAAATTCTAATTGCTCCAGACTGGCCTCACCAGCACTGGTACCCACTGCTGTGCAGCCTGTCCCCTCTGCCACCATGGTATCTCCCTCAGATCCCAGCCCTCCTAACCCAGAAGGAAGGAGAATTCATGCATCCCCAATTGCAGACACTCAATTTGGCAGTCTAGCTTTTTCCCTGACCACTGAACAAGCTGCCAACCTCAGTAAACAGGTTCTAGATGTTAAAACATGAGGCCAGACGCCATAGCACTAAGAAGTCTTATGCTGACAAATAGAAAAGGTTCTGCACCTGGATCCAGGCTAAGGGAGCCAATATAGCACAGCCCTCCCTACCTCTCATCCTGGATTACCTGTCTGACCTGCTACACAGTTGTCTCTCCTTTTCCTCTATTAAAATTCATGCCTCTGCTATCTCTGCTCATTTCAACACTGAGCAACCACTTTTCTCACACCACCTCATCAAACAGTCCCTAAAAGGGGCTAGCAACTTGAGGCCACCTAGCAGAGGACCTACCCCAGCTTGAGACCTAAACTTTGTGTTGGAAAAGCCCACCCTGCCCCCCATTGAACCAGCAGCTTCAGCAGAGTTAAAGTTTCTCTCCTGGAAGACAGCCTTGCTTCTGGCCATCACTTCGGCCAGAAGAGTATCCAAGCTACAAGTACTCATGGCTGTAGAGCCCTTCATCATCTTCCATGCTGACAGGGTGTCCCTCAGGACTAACCCATCATTCATGCCAAAAGTGGTGTCCAGTGTGGCTCTCAACCAATCCATTAATTTGCCCACCTTTTTCCCTAACCCACAAAACAAGGGAGAAAGGATACTACACTCTCTAGATGTGCGCAGACAGCTCAGATTCTGTCTAGACAGGACTAAATCATTCAGAAAGACTGTTCAGTTGTTAGTCAGCTTTGCAGCAGGAGCAGAGGGCAAAGCCATATCCAAACAAACCATTTCCAAATTGATAGCACACTGCATCCATTTGTGCTACAAGCAACATGGGAAACCTCCCCCTAAGGGGGTCCGGACTCACTCTACCAGAACAGCCTCCACCTCTGCAGCTTTCCTCAGGGGAGTCCTCACCAGGGACATCCTGGAGGCTGCAACATGGACATCTGTTCACACCTTCACCAAGCATTACCACCTGCCTATCGTCTGCAAATCCAGGGCAGGCTTTGCCACTGCAGTCTTGCAGGGCATCCTAACCAGCCCCTAGTATTCTTGATTGCCTCCACCCTTTTCCTCAGCTTTTGGAATCAACCCAAATGTGATGACTGCAACAGTGAAACACGAAGAACATAGTACAGTTGTGTACACTTAATAAATGTAGATGTTCGAGTGTATTCACTGTTGTAGTCCTGGTTTCTCTCCCTCCAACCCTCTTTTCTCTTTCTCTCGCCTTGCAAGGAACATTTTGGCATTTACTTTCTACTGGTGGGGTTCTTCCACCATATCCTGGCTTCCACTTGGGGGCTCCTGACAGTCAAGGCAAGAAAAACTGATGGAATGGTGTCAGCTGCCTTACTTTGTACTACTGACGACCTGACGTCAGTCATGAAACAACAACAACTGACGCAGAAATACTAAGCCTCTGGTATTCGGGCCGACTGAGGGCTACCCTGGCAAGGATAACCCAAATGTGATGTCTACAACAGTGAATACACTCGAACATCTACATTTATGGTAAGTGTACACAACTGTACTTTCTCCACTATGACTTTATTTAACAACAAATGATCCTTTGTTCCATATGACTTTCTTTTATTGCCCTTTTGTTCTACTGCCATTATTGAGTTTTCTTCTAAATGACTTTAAACTCTGTCAGTATCAATTCCCGTGTATAGTTTATACTTTGTCTGAAGGCAGGTTATTGGCCTATAATTTTTAGGGCAGCTTAAAGGTTCATTGTTAAGTAGGATCATTGTTTTTCCTGTTGTTAGCCAGGTTGGTGTTTGTTCGGGGTGCACATATAAATAGATAAATAGTACTTACTCATGGCTAAATCTTCATGCAAAGATGTTAATTCTTTTAAACAAAAGTTAGGTACTGCATCTGGGCCTGGCGTTTTCCAATTAGAGGCTTTTATTAATTTGTTTCAATCTCTCTGGCTGTTACTTCATGTCATTTCATATCCTGTACCTTTAAATTTCTTATTCTTTCTTTTACTTCTTTTATCCATTTAGCATCCTTGTTATGTTTCGCAGGATCTTCATAGATACTTCTCCAGAATGTATCTATTTCTTCTTTTTTTGGCAGTCTTTCAATTATTTTTACCTTGTTTCCCAGTTCTCTGTAAAACGTTTTTGTGTCCTCAATAAATTGCATATTTTGCACTTTTCCTTTATATTTATCTTCGTATCTTCTAAGTTTTTCCGCCTGTGCTGAAAGTTCTAGTTTGTTATTTGCGATAGTGCATGACAGATCCTGGTCTGTTCTAGTACTGCACATTGCTATTTTCGTGTGTCTGCTGTTTCATGCAGGTGGAGACAAACCCATCTGCCAAAGTATGTGAAAAGTTAAGTTTAAAAAAGTGGGTGGACTTTAATTTCCTTTGATTCCAAGAAAAGGGAATGAAATGTTTATGGTGTACAAGCAGGTTTCTGGAACCTAACAATGCTAGAACCATATTGTATGGAGAAGAGTAACCTAAGGGCTGAATCAAACTGCAAGAGAGGGTGGATTTTTCCTTTAATAAAGATATTCCTGATCTGTATACAGTACTGAAGGGACTAACAATATTGTCACTGCTTGTACCTTGCTATCCTTATGCATTGTCAGGATTTCCTAATTCTCATTTTTTGCATTATCTTTTGTTTAGTCTCCCCCCAACTTCCTTAGCTGCCATAATAGAATTGTTTTTAATTCAAATCCCTAAATACTTCATCTTATCATGTCCCTATAAACAGGGGTATTGCTGGACTGACTCATGTGGAAAACGAAAATGATGTACTTACCATAACAATAGATCTGTGTTGTCTGATTTTCATCCAGTTTAATATATGGGTTGGCAGATCAGGTCTTGGCACCAACTCTGTAGCTTGTTTCAGTTCCACGGCTCTGACTCCTCATAATTCTCTGTACTTCACCTTAATACCTCAGATCAAGTGTAACATAACCTGCAGTTATGTAAATATGACAGTAATAGCAGCAAAAAATAAAGTGGGGCAGAGAATGCAGCAGTTAGAATAGGACTGTTCACAGTCAAGGAATTGAGAAGTAACCACCTGGTCACCCCAAAATCATATGTGTCAGTTTTAGGGAATGAAGCTGAACCAAATGAAAATAAGACAACATGGCTCTATCGTTATGGTAAGCACAATAACTTTTTTTATTTAGTGTTGTCTATTTTCATCTGATTCAACACATGGGATAGATTCCCAAGATGTCAATCTGGGTGGTATCAAGGAAGGACACTCCTGAGGATGGTGGAGCCAGAAGAAGAACGTGATCTGGGTGGCACAACCAGTTTATAAGTATGGATTGTGGATCAAGTTGTTGCAGCACAAAATCATCAATGGGAAGCCATCTGGAGAATGCTGTCAAAGGTGGTATTGCTCTAGTGGCATGAGCTTTAGACTTAGTAGAGCCAAATGCTTTCTGTTTTAGATAAATGAAATCCAGTCTGATAACGGTCTTAAAAGGGTAACTTTAGGAGGAAATGGATCCCTAATGGGAGGCCATAAAAGAAAGGTTCCTTTCAAAAAGGCTTTCAAAACCTATAAGGAACCAATAGAGGAATCATTATGGCCTATGTGGAAGTGGAGATAGCTGCCATTTGAACTTTGTTGGTAGATTAACTGGAACCTTTGTCAAAAAGTTCAGATAAAAATTCTAAGATGGATGGAACAGGATCCAAGGATGGGTCCAGTCCTTTAGAAACTGCCCAAATAGAAAATATCTTCCATTTGTTATGGTATACCTTTTTTGTGACTGTGTTTTGTAAAGTGGATATGAGCATGACTACTGTTGTGGAAAGCCAGGCATCTCTGGCTGTGGTCAGAACTGGCAAAACCATGTGGTTTGTTTCATGGACATCCGCTCCGGAGGAGGCAATCTGTATGAGTGAAAGAGAAGATCTAGATAATGATCCAACATCCATGGGGGATGCACTAGTAGATGCCACAGGAAGGGGCCAGAAGGGAGCAATGAGAATCACCCTAACCTTGCACTGTCTGGCTTTTGGGATAAACTTGTTCATTAGAGGTAAGAGAGGAAAGGCGTACAGGAGACCCAGGGGACGATTGTGCACCAGAGCATCCCTGAGTGATTGACCCTGTGGAGGGATCAGGGCAAAGTAACTGCTGCATTTGTTGTTGATGGGAGAGGCAAAGATGGAAGATTGGTGTTGCTACTTTTGAGCTGAGGGACCACTCGTGAGGCATCAGAATAGTCCTGCTCAGTCTGTCTGCTAGGACATTGCAGGAACCTGGGATGTGCATTGCTGTCAGAAAGTGGTGTGAAAACATTGCTCATTACCAGACCCTTATGGACTCTTAACACAGTGGATAGGAACAGGTTTCTCCTTGCTTGTTTATATACCATACCACTAACATATTGTCTTGTGTGTATGGAGGTCACACTCTTGGGGAGGAGATCCTGAAAAGTCTGCAGTGCTAGGGGGACCACCCTCATCTCCATGATGTTGATGTGAGGACTGACCTCTGTAGGTATGCACCTTGGACTATACTGCCTTTGAAATGCCCCTCTCTCCCTAGAAGGGAGGTGTCCATGGTTACTACTGCTACTGGAGAGTCCATGTGAAAGGGGTGACCTTGTGTCATGGAAGATGTCGTAGTCCATCAGGCAGTGTGTTGTTTGCAGATTTGGGTAAGCCGAAGCTTTGCATGTAATGTATGTATGCTCTGAGACCATTGTACTGCTAGATTCCATTGGGAGTATGCTCATGTGGTACCTGGCTAGCAGAACTGTCAGTATAGTAGAAGCCATTAGATCCATCAGTCATAGGATCGATCTCACTGAAGGTGAGGGATGATGAAGCACTTGCATTGCTATTGGGTGCAATGATAAAACCCTGGACTGGGTAATACTGGCAAGCTGTAAGTTGATACTGAGGTGGCATCCTATGAACTCTTTTTGCTGTGTTGTTGGTAGATGGTATTTGGTAAAATTTTTTGTTAACTCTAATTTCTACAACTACTAAAGTACAAGATCTAGATGGTATAATAGTAGATGCTCAGCGGCAGCAGTTAGAAGCCAATCATTGAGGTAAAGGAAAATTTGGATCCCTAGCAGACACAAGTGCACTGTCACCACTGCCATTATATTTGTGAACATGCTGGGGACTGTAGTGAGACCAAAAGGTAGGGCTCTGAATTAGCAGTGATAGGCTTCCAGCTGGAAATGAAGGAATCTCCTGGAGTGCTTCTCTATCTTCACATGATAGTAAGTGTTCTGGAGATCTGTTCAGCACATCCAATCATCCTTCCTCAGCAGAGACAATATGGACTGAAATGTGATCATCCGGAGTTATGCCTGTTTGATGAACTGATTGAGGTGACTGAGATCCAAAATTGGTCTGGTCCCTGTCTTTGGTACTAAAAAAAAACCTTGAGCAGATTCTTGATAGAAGCTCGTTTTGGGGGACCAGCTGAATTTTCTTTCTTTTTTTCTAGCAGTTTTGAAATTTCTGCTGCTGCTGGTTCCCACTGACTGGGTGGAACACCAGGGGATGTTTCCCTTTCTTTGAGGAGGAAGGAAAAAGTTAATTGAGTAGCTTCTGGGAATTATCTTAGAGAGAACCAGCAGCCCTGGAAAATGGCATCTTCTGAAAGTGTGCAATAGGAATTGGCATATATGCCTAGAATATTCCTGACAGCTGCAGGCTTGTAAAGTGGCTGAAACAACCACAGAGAACATAGTTCCTTATTGCCAACCATTAAAAGACTTTTGCACAAAGTATGTAGCTTTTGTTTTCTGAATTCCTCTTAAGGAGTACCTGGCATGATAAAAATGGCTTTCACAGTTTGGTGGTGGGTTTTCTATTGAGCAGCTTTGTGCAAAAGCTTGGTATCCCAGTGAGTTTTTCAGCAGTGTGTTACATAGTATAAGCTGGTGATGCACTTTTGCTCTTTCCCCTACTGTGGTGCAGCCGTGAAGTTGGTGTACATAATTTTAAGATGGTGCAGGAAAAGAGTCTTTGTGTGGGGGTGCAGGGGGCTTGCATCCCTGCAGAAAAGATTGTGTGTGTGTTTTTTTAGGGGTTTTGACAGTCCACTTTCAACATTCATCTTTCTGAAAATGATGAGCCAAAAGATATTGGGGGTGTGTTGGCAAAGCGTTAAAAACTGCCTCCACTCAAGTGCCTGTTGTGAGTAGCAGTTTTATTCTTATTCTTATGTGTATTCAGTTTTTTTTTTTGGTCCCTTACTAATATTTGGGAATTGCTGCTTTCTACATTATTTCACTGATTCTTTTTTTTTTTTTTGGTTTGCTTCACTAAGCAGATTTCTTTCTACCTAGATTGTGACTTAATAGGGGCTGTAGGTGTCCTGTTCACCCACCTATTAAATAAGTAAAATACACTCCCCACCACCTCCATAGTTTGGTATGATCATCAGATGGAGCAGCTTTGTGCCATGATGTCTTCTTAATAATAAACCATCCACTGAGCCTTCTGACTTTTGTATGATTCTTTTTGGGCCCATAATCCCTGATCCTACACCACAGTGGTCATCAAACAATATCTCCAAATGGCCATTCACTGATCACTGTTCCCAGAAGGTGCTTCTTAGGCAGATTCCTTGTCCTTGAACTGGGTGGGCTGACCTTGGATTTTCATACCTATTCGTCACATACTGGTGTATCATTTTCCCAACCCACTGATTGAACCCACATGTTCTAAACTGTGGTTGAGCTGGATGAGCTGACCTTGGATTTTCATACTCATCCTTCACATAGTGGTGCATCTTTTTCCCATCCCACTGATTGAACCCATATGTTCTAGATTGTGGCTGAGGTTGCATCACTAAGTCACAGAGCTGGCAGATATTATGAGTTCTGAGAAACTGCTGTGGCAACTATAGTGAAGGACCATCAGTGAATGCCAGATAGTTCCTAGATGCTGTCAAGAGAGTACTTCAGTACCCCAGTGCAATTCTAAATGTGTTGCTTGTGTCTGACATGCATCTGTAATTAGACAGCTTGCTAGGCCTAACAGAAAACCAGTAGTAGATCGCCCATCACTGGCAGATTATGAAGTCTGTTTATTTCAAAGGAAAACACTGTTAGGATTGTCTTCTTTCGTAGGAAAAGTATGGTAGCATTTATTTATTTTATTTATTTATTTAACATTTGTGTACTGGGAAAGTCCAACTTGGAACTAAGCCAATTTTCAGTGGAGGCCCGGGAAGAGGTGCTCCAGACACGTCTTTGAAACTTGGGAGGAAACCGGAGCACCCGGAGGAAACCCACACAAATGCAGGGAGGACATGCAGACTCCGCACAGGAGGCACTCCAGCCGAGAACTGAACCAGCGAACCTCTTGCTGTGAGGCAACCATGCTACCACTGCGCCATCCAAATCAAGTTATACTTGTTATATCCAGTGTGATTTCCTGTCATGAGAGCCTTGATACCAGTAACATTTTTAATTTTTTGGAAACAAAAGAATATGAATGGATAGTAAGGCTAAGAGCAGATAGTAAACCAAGTATTAATAATATGGCAAGTATAAAACCTATTTTAGTAAACAAGTAAAAAGAAATAAAATAAGTTTTTAACAATCGTGATGTTTTGAACAACTTTGACTTTAAATTTTATATAAATTTGTATATATGAAAAAAAGGGGGGGTGAGGGGATAGATATATGTGTTTGATAGGTTAGCTGACTGACATATGATTAATTGATGCTTCTATTTAAAATGGATGTATTAACTGTTTTATAATGCTCTGAGGAAGGGTGTTAACCCAAAAGCTTTGCAGAATAAACTTGTTTTTTGTTTCTGACGTGTTTTTTCTTGCTGAAGAGACTGTTTGAATTAGAGCTTTGACCAATTTTGCAGTTTATAGTCATACCTTTGGTCAAATACTGTGAACGTCAAAAAAGTAAAGGAGTGAAGTACCAGCCAGCTAATGGAATAAATTCATGGAAGAAACACTACAGTGAGAGGTTTACTATCAAGAGAAGATAATCCACTCGTAAATATGACTTTAAATGCACCACTATCACTGGGAACCGCTGACGAGTCGGTACAAGCCTTTGAAAAAACTTTGGACAATTTGGAAAAGAAAATGCAAACCTTTAAGCAGCTCCAGTGGCAGTGGTTAAGCTTTCAAGCTTATTTGGAGCTGGGCATTGTTCCTCGAGGGCTCAGAATCTTAAAAATGCCCTCATATGCAAGCACCTATCCAGACCCCTTAAGACAATGGCAACAGTTAAATTTAAAGTTAAGTGCTGAATATATGCATTTAATGAATACCTATTTTGTACCTGTGGAAAAAGAATTGGAAGAAAATATTGTAAAGATGGGAAATGATTTGCTGAATATGCCATGCGTCAGTAGTTCAATGTCCTTATATCAGAATGCACTAGTTCGTTTGCATCTAATTGATGTAAAACTAGAGGCTAAAAAAAGACAGAAACTGATGAGAAACATTAATGACTTTAAATCTGGTCATATTTTTTAGTGGCCGAGAAATGAAGTCACCAAAACAGCTGATTCAAAATCTAAAAAAAGGATGGATGAACTGGATAAATTTGAGTTACCCGTTCCATCTAGATGACAGCAGTCTAACACCAATAGAAATGAACAATTGTCCAATCAGGAGGCTAGCATTCATCTAATGGCAACTCCTACTACAGAAACAACGGCCGTGAATGAGGAAGCAAGTGGAGGAGAGGTGATAGTCACAAACAGCATCAAAAGACGCCAATACAGCGCAATTAGTGGGTAAAACGAGCCAAATGCAGTTCTCCTCACTTTCTCCTTTTCAGCTAAAGTTACCAGAGAAGGTGGATGTACAACTAAATGCCCAGTCAAGGGGGCGTTCCTTGCAGAGACAGCAACACGAGAAAGTGAATGGGGCAAAGAGAAAAAACAGCAGCCCTGCTTTTCAGAACAAATCGGCACATCGCTAATTGCAATAGAACAAGGTACTGTTAATGTATCAGCTAAAAATATAACAGAAGCGCATTTAAAGCTTCTAAAGGAAAAACTTAAATTTATACCTAATGCCATTGATAATATTGTAAAAGCATTGACAGATTTAAAGTTCTTTGCAAGAAATGTGAATTTAAAGTTGATTTTTAAACATAATGAGAATACTGAATTAGCAATGTGTAGAAGAAGTAGTACTTTTTCACCTATTAGTTGCTCAATAGTGACAGCTTTTGTAAATGTAGTGGAGGATGAGCTTAGGGAGTTATATTCTGTGACAAAAGGCAAGAAAAAATATAATTTAACATGAAGAATATGAAGCACTGCAACACCTTATGAATGACAAAAGTCTTCTTCTCTTTCGGCTGATGCTCATCGTGCATACAGCTGCAGTCATAACAGATGGGATGTCCTTCAAGGATGCATCTGCAGTCCTTACAAATGGGTTGTCCTGTCGTCAGGCAGCCCTTCGGTCGGCCGGATTCCAAAGTCTGGGTCTGGCTTCGGCTGGTGTCGCACTTCACCCGACGTCATAGCGGCAGTTTTTCGGGTATAAAGGCATCAGCCAACACCATTTTCCTCAGTCTTTCTTGCCGCGTGGCGCCCGAAGCAGAAGCTGTTCGCAAGTGCCTGTCGGTCAGATCCAGAGATTACTACTACCAAATATTACTTCGAAGACTTCTAAAAAGCTAAGTACCCCGTTGGGGACTCTTTCTTGCCTCAGCCGATGTCAGAGAAAGTGAATAACTGTTTATCTTGTGGGAAACAAATACCTCATAAAGATTTCCACTCCTACTGCATACATTGTTTAGGCCCAGACCACGACGTAGCAGCTTGTCTAGCCTGTGCTTCTTTTAACCGACGGACGCTTAGACGTCGGTCGGAGTTTGCTGAACAGATTTTCAGCTCTGATTTTGCCTATATTATGCCGTCGGATCCTCCGACAACGCAAATTACCAAAAAAACGCAAAGAAAAGGACTGACACTCGCGGTCCGTGGTTTTGGCCGAACCCGCGGTTAAGCAAACCGCGAGTGTCTCGGTTTCGGCCGAAACCGAGCAAGCGGTTCTTTCTTCAGCCGAAACCATGCCTTCTACCGAGGCCTCTTCTAACCTGGTAGAATCAGCTTCTGAAATCCAACCTTCTGTTGCGGTTTCACAGGAATTATCAGACACTATTCCCCTGGATATTTCAACCCCTGCACGTGGAGCTGCTAGGCCTCCTGCAGCAATGTCTATTAAGGCCTTTGCCAGGGCTAAAGCAGCCAAAGCATCAAAAACGGTGCCTGCCAAACCCCCCTCTCAGGCCCAGCACCAGCTCCCATATGCTTTCTTTGGCTGAGGATCTCATTTCTAATTGCTGATCCCAGCCTCATCCAGACAGGGCCTCTCTCCCTCCTCCAGAAAAGAGGCCTAGAGCAGAGCCCCCTGAGCCACTATCCACAGATGATTCCTCTGATGACTCAGAACATACAGACCCTCCTGAGGCTCCTTTTTCTCCTTACGAAGACTCTGATGCTGAAGAGTCCATCCCTTCAGCCTCTCCGCCTGAGGAATTTTCCTTTGGGGAAACCTTGCATGCTATGAGGGAACAATTTCAGTGGCAGGGCCAAGATTTCTCAGACTCCAGAAAAAGGCTTAGAACCTTTCTACATTTGCCACAACATAGGCCTTTAGCTATACCTCCAGTTCTTTCTGTTGTAGATGATGCATTTAATGATGCTTGCACTGCTCCTGATTCATTACCTCCGGCTCCTGCTAAGCCCGATAGGTTCTACAGGGTCCCGGACACTCATCACCATTTATACAAGGCTCCTTTGCAGATCCAGAGACTATCTCTCAGGACCCTAAAGCTGTAGCAGCTACTTCTACTAAAAACCCCCTCCCCTCTGAAAGGGAATCCAGGTCCTTAGAGAGATGGGGTAAAAAAGTTTACACCTCTGCTACTTTGTCAGCTAGGGCTTTGAACTGCCAATTTCATATGATTCAATATCAAGAGTTTATGCTTGACCAGTTAACTAAAAAGCTGTCCTCTGAAGAATCTTTAGATAAAAAGTATATTCAAGAAATGGTACATAACATACAGCAGGTTAGTAACCATTCTTTAAAATGTGGCTATGATGCACTGGAGGCTTCCTTTAGATCAGCCATGACTGGCACAGTTATCAGGAGACATGCATGGTTGAAAGAACAAGCATTACCAGACCATGTCAAATCAAAGCTTTTGGATGCACCCATGGACAAGGTCAATTTATTTGGTTCCCCTGCACAGCAGGTACTAAAAAAGATGGAAGAGAAGGCAAAATCTGTACAAACAGTGAAAGATTTCTTACAGGTTCAACCTCCAAGGTTTAGCAGGAACTGGCCCTCCAAGAATTGGTCCTTTCCGGACTCCTCTAGGACACAAAGAGGCTGGAGTAGGCGTTCTAGAGGCAGAAACCAATCCAGGGGTGCCTACAGGGGACGCCAGTGGCAAGGTAACAACCAGCGAGGCACGGATGCAGCCACCACCACTACAACAACTCAATCACAGTGACTTGGCGGTGGCACCGCCTACCAGGGAACAACTAGAAGCACCCTTAGGCGGAAAGCTAACCTTATTTTCAAAGAACTGGCATTGCATCACAAGGGAAAAATGGATTTTGCAAACTATAGACCAAGGTTACAGGTTCCATTTCCATACTCTACCAGGAAAGAGAGGAATGCCAAACCTACCACCTACTCAAAGGACAGAAGCTCTAAAACAAATATCTCAACTGTTAAGAATGAGAGCTGTGGAAAAGGTACCATCTGTGGAGCAAGGAAAGGGATTTTACTCCAGACACTTCCTGGTACCAAGAAAAGAAAACAAATGGAGGCCTATTCTAGACCTGTCTGCTTTAAACACTTTCCTCTTTGTTCCAAAATTCAAAATGCTGACCCTACAGCAGCTTCTTCCCATGCTGGGCAAGGAGTCTTGGCTGGTAACTCTAGATCTCAAGGAGGCATACCTGCACGTCCCCATACGACCAATTTGCAGAAGATACCTCAGATTTCTTGCAGGATCAGAGCATTATCAATTCTCAGCATTGCCCTTTGGCTTATCTACTGCACCCAGAGTGTTCACGAAATGCCTGGCATCAGTAATTGCTCATTGCAGACTTCAGGGATTCAAATTTATCCCTACCTGGACGACTGCCTGATACAAGCGGACAACAAAAGCAAGCTAACAGAAGACTTACAAAGAGTCATTTACCTGCTGCAAGCCCTGGGATATACAGTCAATATAAAAAAGTCAAGGCTGATTCCATCCCAAAGAATAACCTTTCTGGGTGCAAAACTGGACACATCAAAACAAATGGTATTCCTAACTGCAGAAAAGAAAGAGCAACTACCTCTCTACTTCTTGGCATTAACAAAGCAGAACCATCTAACTGCAAGAAAAGTGCTACAAGCCCTAGGCTTCATGGCATCCTGCATAATACTGGTCCCTCATGCCAGAATGCATATGAGAAAGCTACAGTGGTACCTAAAGAATTTGTGGTCCCAACACAAGCACAGCCTAGAAACCAAAATTCCAATAATCCCATGCCTGAAGCAAGAGTTCCTATGGTGGGCTCAGGCCTGTCAATCAAACACAGGATTGCCCTTCTGCAACAGTCAACCAAGCCAATCCATCTCGACAGATGCCTCAGACCTCAGTTGGGGGGCACACATGCTGGGCAAGTGCATTCAAGGCCTATGGACTCAAGACCAGCTGCACCTGCACATAAATCTAAAGGAAATGCTGGCAGTAAAATTGGCAATCCAGTCATTCAGACCTTTTCTCCAAGAAGGTCAGTTGATGATAAGGACAGACAACACCACAGTTATGTGGTACATCAACAAGCAGGGAGGCACACATTCATATCCTCTATGCCGGCTGGCACTGGACCTATGGGATGTGGCTCTGAGCTACAACATTCAGTTACAAGCAACTTTTGTACCGGGGAAGGAAAACATTCTGGCAGACATATTAAGCAGAACTACCACAGATGCCCACGAATGGATGCTGAATCCGGACATCTTCAAAGCCATCACAAGAGAATGGGGATTACCACAAATAGACTTGTTTGCATCCCCACTCAATCACCAGCTAAAGAAATTCTGCACAAGGACGTACCACCCACTTGCTTGGAAGGTGGACTCCCTTTCTTTCAGTTGGAAAAACCTGACAGCATACGCATTCCCACCACTTCCTTTGATGCACAAGGTGCTTCTGAAGATCAAAGAGGAACGTCCGAGGATCATTCTGATAGCTCCAGACTGGCCAAGACAACATTGGTATCCATTACTGAGGAGCATGTCTCGGGAACAAATATGGACACTACCCCTGATCCCATTGCTGTTAACACAGAACAACTACAACATCCTGCATCCAAACCTGAAAACTCTGCAGCTAACTGCCTGGAACATTACATAACAGCAATTAACCCAAATTTATCCCAAAGGGTTAAAGACATAATCCTGGAGACTCGTAGACCTTCAACAAGAAAGAATTATGCAGCAAAATGGAAAAGATATCTCATTTGGAGTACTGCAAAGGGGCAAGATGTGACACTGGTGAACATAGCCAACATCCTGGAATACATGGCAGAGCTTTTCCATACAGGCCTGTCCTATTCTTCCATCAAGATACATGCATCAGCTATTTCAGCAGACTACAGCTTGGATCCTCCTGTCTTCTCTCATCCTCTGCTCAGACAGTTTCTGAGAGGAATTAAAAATGTGAAACCTCCCAGGAAACCTCCATTGCCAGCATGGGACTTGAACTTTGTGCTAGAAAAATTGACACTTCCCCCTTTCGAACCAGCAGCAACAGCAGAATTACAATACTTATCCTGGAAGACTGCTTTCCTGCTGGCAATAACTTCAGCAAGAAGGGTCTCTGAACTACAGGCATTAATGGCAGTGCAACCCTTCTTGATCTTCCATCAAGATAGAGTGTCCATGAGAACAAATCCAACATTTATGCCTAAGGTGGTATCCAGAGTATCTTTAAATCAGGCTATCCACCTACCTACATTCTTCCCCAACCCACAGAACAGGGGAGAAAGACTCTTGCATACCTTGGATGTACATAGACAATTACGCTACTACCTGGACAGGACCAAAACCAGTAGAAAAACTGACCAGCTTCTGGTAGCATATGCAACAGGAAAGGAAGGAAAACCAATTTCAAAACAGACAATCTCCAAATGTTTAGGAAATTGCATTAGATTTTGTTACTCCTACCATGGAAAGAAAACTGTAAAAAGCAGAAACCTGATCTCACCACGATATAATCAGTTGACAAGTAGAAATGCAGATATTATTCCAAAATACAATCAGCAGCCGTAGTAAAAGTATAAAACTCTTCTTTAATATAGATACAATGGGTGAAGGTCACAGCCACGCTTCTTCAGACAATGAAAACCCTACACAAAAATGTTTAAATAGTGCATTGTTTGAAAGCCAAACCCTGTGTAATTAAGTACTTCAATCATTATTTAAAGCGGCATTGCCATCAAACAATTATAGGCATTACGTTCATTATGAGTAGCTATAAGGTCTAAAACATATAGCTAATACAATACTCAAAGTGCAGCCTATGAACAAAAATGTTTAACATTCATATGATTAATAAGTTTAGTACATTTCTTAGGTAGTTCTATATCTAAATAGGGAAACAAACAAACAAACAAACAAGCAAATAAGTCCCTGCTAGTCTAAACTCTAGCGAGTATTTCATAATGAGAAAATTTTTTATGCAGTTACTGTCGTAACTAAAATCACAGTTCATTAGACAGGAAGTAGTTATGGGCTTCTGTAATACATTTAAACAAAAAGAAGAAACTTTTCTGAACTTTTCCTATCTAAGGAAGCAGCATAAATGCACAATTGTTATAGGCAATACTTATGCTTTTTAAAAGACATAGTAAAATCAGTTAATTTTATAAAAGTAAGCTAGACCTTACTGTAGAAACACAAATAAATCTAGTAAAGGACTACTTTATAAAAACCAAATATCATAGCACATTTTAAATATGGGTAAAGACAAAAATAGAAAATATATATCCTCATAGATAAAAGTGCAAATCAAAATCATCTAAGATGTGCTAGTACCTTAAAATATAAGCGCATCCAATAAGCTAACTTTATAAGATGAAAAACTTACATGAGTAGTAAGACAGCTGGCTGTTACGTGTTAGAATAAAGGCCGTAGATGTAATGTTAAAAGAGCATAAGTTACCAGTAATACGTGTATATGGAAATTAAGGCATGAACAACAAAGAATATATGTGTATGAATAAACCAAAATATGTAAATAAATATGTAAATAAATATATATATGCAGTTATATGCCTATATTGATACCTATAGTTAATACAATAAAAATTATATTAATTTATTATATCTCTTTAAATAAAGCCAAAAGCCACAGAGTTTAAAATTTGTGATAATGTTGTTTCTAGAAGGGTTTTTACTATAACATAAGATGAAGACCTATAGATACATTTAGATCTTATAAATCATATGTGAAAGAGTAATCAGATCCTTTTATTACTCTAATATCATACACTATTAGAATCTATATATCTATAAGCTACAAAGGTTATTCTTAAAAATTTTTTCTAAAAAAGTCAATTTGTTTAAGAGAGTTTTGAGAAAATAAATAACAAATACTAAATTAAATGAGCAATTGTGTTATGAATCACAGTTTTAAAGAGAATATGCATTTCTTTATAATACAAATAAATATGTAGAAGATTTTATAATAAAATGTATCGTTGACAATAATGATATTAATAATACAACAAAGAACTAGATACTTCTTATGTCTTGAAACTAAAGAAATATAATATTTTATTTTAAATTGATTTGGTTTGAAACATATATGAATATATAAGAATATATGTATATGAATATATAAAAATATTAATTCAACTATAGATGCTAATTACCCATGAAATGTAAAATATAAATAGTGAGTAAAAATATAGTGATAATAAAGTAATGTTATAACCAGAATACTAAATTATATACCATGTAACAAAGTTTAAAATTATATTTTAAAACTATAGAACATACGTCAGAATATGGTCATAGTGTTTAACGCTTTCTATTCTTTAAAATAGGTTTGATGGAAACTGAAGTGTTCAGACCGTAACTATGAGCATTGAATTTTAGAATCCACTTTAATTCTGCCAGGGCTAGATTGTTAATATTATCGCCACCTCTAGGATTCAAAGTTACTTTTTCAAGTACCCTGAATAAAAAAGTGTGTTCTTTGAATTTTACTATATGTTGAGCTAGTGCATTCGTATCTGCTTCTCTCTTTATCTCGTACAAATGGTCATAGATGCGATCAGTTAATCTTCTTTTAGTCAATCCTATATAAAATGCTGTGCATTCTGTACAAGTTGCTAAATATACCAGGTTTTTAGTCTGACATGTAGCTGAAACATTAACATAATGAGTAAAACCTAGTGTAGGATGAATAAAAGTCAAGTCAGAACAAATGAATTTGCACCTAGTACAAGTACCACATGGAACAGTCCCCATATTTGGGGTAGATTTCTTAACATTTGATACATAATCTTTGCATAAAATTTGTTTTAAATTAGAACAGTTCTTGTACAAAAAAGAGGGATAATTGCCCACCAGGTTAGTTACTAAAGTGTCAGTCTGCAATATGTTCCAATTGTTTCGTATAATGTTTTCCAAACACTTCACATCACTGGTATATTTTATAATGTATGGTATTCTTATATTATCATTGACCTTTTTATATATAAAAGAAAAAGGTTTCTTAATCATATGTGATGTAGAGTCTAAGGGATGTATAACATTGTTTTTAGTGGAATTAACAAGCTCAATATCATAGCCTCTATCCAAAAAGAATTGCTCTAATAGGTCAGCTTCTTTTTCCAAAGTTACATTATCTTGACAAAGTCTGGTTAATCTAGTGAACTGGCTCTTAACTATTCCTGGGAACATATGCCTAGGGTGCATACTGCTGAAATGAAGTAATGTGTTAGTCCATGTTGGTTTTCTAAAGATGGAAGATGTAATTTTTCCATATTCTATGTTAGAGAGACATCCAAAAATTCTACTTGTTTCATAGAAGCTTCCACTGTAAATTTCAGATAAGTGGTGGTGGTTTCTAAATGATGTAGGAAATGTGTGAATTCCTCTAGGGTACCCTGCCATATTAAAAGAACATCGTCTACAAAACGTTTGTAGAACTTGATTTTATCAAAGGCAGGATTAGTAAACAGATGTTCCTTTTCCCAATTCAAAACTACTAAATTTGCACATTATTTGCATGGGGTGCCCATAGCTACACCCCATGTCTGCAAATACGTAATGCCATCAAACATGAAGATGTTATTATTGAGCACTAAATCCAGTAGTTGACAAATTAGAATAACTTTCTCAGTCGAGAAGTTGGTATCTCTAACAAGTAATTCTCTGATTGCTTCCAAACCCAAATCATTGGGGATGGACGTAAAAAGATTTTTTACATCAAGAGTTATCAACATATACTCATCAGTCCTAACATTCAGTGCTACATCCTTAAGGCTGTTTAGCAAATCATAAGTATCTTTTAGTAGAGATGGAACTGCATCTACTACGGGCCTGAGGAATTTTTCGAGGGCAGTAGAAATAGTGGCGGTTACCCAGTTACAGCCTGAAACTATAGGCCTAAGGGGTATAGGATTTACATGTTTATGAATCTTAGGCAAGCCTTTTATTGTGGGAGTAGTGGGAAACTCAATGTACAGATATTTATACTCTTCTGGAGTGATTTGTCGGCACATAAGAAGGTCATGTAAAGTTGCATGTACATTAGCTATTATAGAGCAAACTTTTTTCTGAGAAATAATGGAATAAGTTTCTCGATCAGATAGCATATTTAACATCAACGTAATATAATCCACAGTATTCATAACTATGATTCCACCACCTTTATCAGCAGGTCTAAAAGTGATATCAGAGAGCTGCTTGAATTTTCCCAAGGATGTCATTTCACTAGATGTTAAATTTACATAGGTTATTCTTTTCTTTTTAGTAGAGAAAAGTTTATAAAAATCTCTCTCACAAGCTTTTAAGAAACAGTCTAAGCTAAAAGGAAGCGGAGGTGAAAAATTACTTTTTTGTCTTGGAATCATTGAGTCAAGGTGTAAAGGTTCATTACTTTGTATTGCTGTGGTATTCTTAAAGAACATTTTCAAAGCTATACTTCTACAGAAAATGCGTAGCTCACATAACACTTCAGCCAAGTTACTACATTGTGCTGGTATAAAGTTTAAGCCCTTGTTAATCAGGCTAACATCAGATAAGCACAAGTCATAATTAGATAAATTGACAAATATATCAGTCACATCCTTTGTCTTGGGTTCTGGTCGCTCCATAACTCTCCTCGATACTTTCCTTTTCTTGGCCCTCTGCTTTGAGGCGTCCTCTCCCTTGGTATTGCAGTTTTATGGGATAAGGTAAAAAACGACTTGCTTCTTGAACAACTTTAGGTTTCGCACCTAATCGATTGTCATTGTGTGTATTAACAAAAGCTAATTGGTTAGGAGGTGGTGTAGCAGAATAAGCAGTTAGTCTAGGAAAATCCGTTTCACTAGATTGAACAGCAGTATTGTCAGTTGTGGACAGAGTAGGCAAGGCTAAACCTCCAACAGATGAAGAAGCAACATCATGATGTATGACATCATCAATAGTGTGTATCGGGGAAGCTGGCCTTTGCGCTCGAGTTTGTGTATTGTTGTGCCTGGGCCAAACAAAAATCTGACCTGTTTGGAAGTCATTAAAGTCCCTCTGTAACTTTTTCAATTTTATCTGTTTCAGTTTCTCACTAAAAGAATTTACTTGTGAGAAAATGGTTTGCAGTCTATTCCTAGCATAGTCTGATTTAAACTTATCACTCAAATTTTTATATATTGTATCTATTTCAGTCGTAGCTTAGTCTCAAGTGGTAAAAATATTCATTTAAAAGTGACATGTACCTGAAACCTTGTTCAATATTTAAGTCCTGCCACTTTTCAGAAGCACCGGATGATTGGTTCCATATGACGGCATACAAAACGCATTCCTCGGGGTACAATGCGATGGTGTATAGAGGCTTCAAGGTGTTGCCTTTGCCAGGCATACCTTTGCAGCAAGTACAACTTGTCTTCAAAGTCTTTCACAGTCTGGTTGAAATCTGCAAGATTTTCTTCAGGTAAAATAGGTATAGAAGCATTAAGCGACCCACCTAATTCCAAAGCCAATAAAGGGTTAGGAACATGATGTAACAGTCCTTCTGGTATAGCTGAAAATTCCCTCGACTCTGGTCTGTAGTCAAGTTCTACAGTTGTAGAATCCATCGCGTAGAGCAGTTACCACACAAAACAGAAGTTGCAAAAAAACCAAGAGGTAACTGCAGCTCCAAGAGATCAGGTAACACAAACGAATCCAATGTAAAAAGCAGAAACCTGATCTCACCACGATATAATCAGTTGACAAGTAGAAATGCAGATATTATTCCAAAATACAATCAGCAGCCGTAGTAAAAGTATAAAACTCTTCTTTAATATAGATACAATGGGTGAAGGTAAGCGCTTTCGCGTGGTCACAGCCACGCTTCTTCAGACAATGAAAACCCTACACAAAAATGTTTAAATAGTGCATTGTTTGAAAGCCAAACCCTGTGTAATTAAGTACTTCAATCATTATTTAAAGCGGCATTGCCATCAAACAATTATAGGCATTACGTTCATTATGAGTAGCTATAAGGTCTAAAACATATAGCTAATACAATACTCAAAGTGCAGCCTATGAACAAAAATGTTTAACATTCATATGATAAGTTTAGTACATTTCTTAGGTAGTTCTATATCTAAATAGGGAAACAAACAAACAAGCAAATAAGTCCCTGCTAGTCTAAACTCTAGCGAGTATTTCATAATGAGAAAATTTTTTATGCAGTTACTGTCGTAACTAAAATCACAGTTCATTAGACAGGAAGTAGTTATGGGCTTCTGTAATACATTTAAACAAAAAGAAGAAACTTTTCTGAACTTTTCCTATCTAAGGAAGCAGCATAAATGCACAATTGTTATAGGCAATACTTGTTTTTTATTTTTAAAAGACATAGTAAAATCAGTTAATTTTATAAAAGTAAGCTAGACCTTACTGTAGAAACACAAATAAATCTAGTAAAGGACTACTTTATAAAAAACAAATATCATAGCACATTTTAAATATGGGTAAAGACAAAAATAGAAAATATATATCCTCATAGATAAAAGTGCAAATCAAAATCATCTAAGATGTGCTAGTACCTTAAAATATAAGCGCATCCAATAAGCTGCGGTAACTTTATAAGATGAAAAACTTACATGAGTAGTAAGACAGCGAAGCTGGCTGTTACGTGTTAGAATAAAGGCCGTAGATGTAATGTTAAAAGAGCATAAGTTACCAGTAATACGTGTATATGGAAATTAAGGCATGAACAACAAAGAATATATGTGTATGAATAAACCAAAATATGTAAATAAATATGTAAATAAATATATATATGCAGTTATATGCCTATATTGATACCTATAGTTAATACAATAAAAATTATATTAATTTATTATATCTCTTTAAATAAAGCCAAAAGCCACAGAGTTTAAAATTTGTGATAATGTTGTTTCTAGAAGGGTTTTTACTATAACATAAGATGAAGACCTATAGATACATTTAGATCTTATAGATCATATGTGAAAGAGTAATCAGATCCTTTTATTACTCTAATATCATACACTATTAGAATCTATATATCTATAAGCTACAAAGGTTATTCTTAAAAATTTTTTCTAAAAAAGTCAATTTGTTTAAGAGAGTTTTGAGAAAATAAATAACAAATACTAAATTAAATGAGCAACTGTGTTATGAATCACAGTTTTAAAGAGAATATGCATTTCTTTATAATACAAATAAATATGTAGAAGATTTTATAATAATATTATATATAATATTTTTTTATGGAAAGAAAACTCCAGAGAACATCAGGCCTCACTCCACAAGGGCTACAGCCACTACCACAGCTTTCTTACGAGGAGTGGCTACCAAGGACATTATAGAGGCTGCTACTTGGACCTCCGTGCATACATTTGCCAAGCATTACAATTAACTTTATACTCTAGATCCCGAGCAGGTTTTGCCACTGCTGTTTTGCAAGGGATCCTAACTACACCATAATCTCTACTCTTTTCCTCCTCCCCTAGTTTAGCTATGGTATTCTACCCATTTGTAAGGACAGCAGATGCATCCTTGAAGGACATAGTACAGTTTTGTACCTACCATAAATGTAGATGTCCGATAGGAATGCATCTGCAGTCAGGATTACCCACCCACCTTCCCCTCTGAGGTACTCCTAGGGTATTTGCCATCCTTCAGCTAGCTTGGGGGGGATCTATTATGGTGTATTTGTTTGTATATATGTACATACATGATTATTTTATGTGTTTGCTCTCTACTATTTGGAAACTTTGGCTTTTATCCAAATTTAGCCATCCAAGAGGGCACCTGGCATCTGGGGCAAGAAACACTGAGGAAAATGGCGTCGGCTGATGCCTTTATACCCGAAAAACTGCCGCTATGACGTCGGGTGAAGTGCGACACCAGCCGAAGCCAGACCCAGACTTTGGAATCCGGCCGACCGAAGGGCTGCCTGACGACAGGACAACCCATTTGTAAGGACTGCAGATGCATTCCTATCGGACATCTACATTTATGGTAGGTACAAAACTGTACTTTCTCCTGCCGTCAGGCGGGTCCTCGGTCGGCCGAATTCTAAAGTCTAGGTCCAGCGTCGGTTGTCGTCGCTTCTTCCCTGACGTCAGTGCGACAGGGGTATAAAAGAACCAGCCAACGCCATTTTCTTTAGTCTTTCTTGCCGCGCGGTGCCCGAAGCAGAAGCAGTTCGCAAGTGCCGGTCGGCCAGCTCCTGAGATTACGAAAAATTTGGAACCGAAGTCTTCTTAAAAGCTAAGTACCCCGTTGGGGAAACTTTTTCTTGCCTCAGAATGATGTCAGACAAAGTTAATAATTGTATTTCTTGTGGGAAGCAAATACCGCATAAGGATTTCCATTCCCTCTGTATACCTTGTTTAGGCCCAGACCACGACGTCTCGGTCTGTCACTTTTGTGCTACATTCAACAAACGCACTATTAAGCCGGCGGAGTTCGCCCAGCATTATTTTGGGAAAGCATTTAACTATACTATGTTGTCGGATACTCCGACTCCGGTTTTGTCTAAAAAACGCAAAGACAAGGACCGACACTCGAGGTCCGCGGCCTCTACCGACAGCACGCCTAAGCCGACTACACGTGGTCCGGTTCTCAGCGAGGCACCTACGCAGCCCCTGATTACCGACACATCTTTGGCGGTGTCTCCTGTACCCGAGGTCGCAGGCTCCTCGGCCCACACCCTGACTACAGATACCGAAGCCACGCTTGGCGTTGAAACACAGAATGTGGACAGGTCCACCTCCACTCAAGGTGTCTTCAGACCTTCCTCTTCTTTCTCCATCAAAGCTTTCACCAAGTCTAAAGCTACCATGCACCCTAAGAGACCAGCTACACAGGGCCCATCTCCAGGCCCCATGCCTAAGAAACAGATGCTTAAAATGGCTGAGGATTTAATTACTCTAATCAGAGGTTCTCAGCCACCTCCGGACAAAAGACCCAGAGTGGAGGAAGATTCCCCCTCCTCTGATCAGGGCTCCATTATTTCAGAGCACTCTGATTATCAGGAACAGTCTTACTCCCCTTTTGAAGACTCGGATGCAGAGGAATCTATCCCTTCTGTATCCCCCCCTGAGGATTACTCATTTGGTGAAACTCTGCATACCTTAAGGGAACACTTCCACTGGGAAGGCCAGGATTATTCAGATTCCAAGAAAAGGCTCAGGGAATTTATTTTGTTACCCAGCACAGGCCTCTGGCTATACCTCCTGTCCTGGACATCCTAGATGATGTTTACTCGGAGGCCTGCCTTAACCCGGATTCTCTTCCTCCAGCTCCAGTTAAGCCTGACAGGTACTACAGGGTTCCTGACTCACACCAATTTCTATACAAAAGCCATGCTGCTGACCTAGAAACCATCTCACAGGGGCCCAAGGGAGTTAAGGCCTCCATTGCCAAAAACCCATTGCCTTCCGAGAGAGATTCCAGATCCTTAGAAAGGTGGGGAAAAAAGGTATATACCTCGGCTACCTTATCCATGAGGGCCTTAAATTGTCAGTTTCATATGTTAAAATACCAACAGTTTCTGTTATCTCAATTGAAAAGTAAAATGTCACAACCTGAACAACCAGACATGAAGGAGTTGCAGGATTTGATGCATAGTGCAGAACAAGTGGGTAAACATGCCTTACAATGTGGGTTTGATGCTCTAGAGGCTTCATGTAGAGCTGCTGTTACAGGCTTAGTCATATGTAGGCATGCCTGGCTCAAGGAAGAAGCCTTGCCTGATCATGTCAAAGCTAAATTACTAGAAGCCCCTCTTCAAAAGGATGTACTATTTGGGGCAAATGCTGAGGAAGTATTACGGAAAATGGAGGAAAAGGCTAAATCAATGCAAACTGTGAAAGAATTTCTTCAGGTCCAACCCCCACGTTTTAGTAGAAATTGGCCTTCCAAAAACTGGTCCTTTCCTGCCACAGACAGACCCCAAAGAGGCAGATACAGGCGCCCGAGGGGCGGAGGACAAACACAAGGCTCGTACAGAGGCAGACAATGGCAAGCTCCTACACAAAGAGGTGGTGAGGACAATTCGCAATCCTTCAGAAAGCAAAACCAATGACTTTCCCCTTTGCATGCCAACCAGGTCTCAAATGGCAGCCCCCTTATGAGGAAAGCTGGCACTATTCTCAAAAAATTGGCATATTGTCACAAAGGACAAATGGATCCTGGACATTATAAACAGAGGCTACAAATTCCATTTCCATACCCTTCCAAAATGAAAGGCATGCCAAACCTGCCACACAATCAAAGGGCAGAGGCACAAAAGCAAATTTCAGGTCTTATAAACATGAAAGCTATTCAAGAGGTACCTACACACCTAACAAGGTCAAGGTTTTATTCCAGGCTATTTCTGGTGCCAAGGAAGGGAAAAGATTGGAGACCGATTTTGGATCTTTCCATCCTAAACACATTCCTACTGTACCAAAATTCAAGATGCTCACTCTACAGCAACTTCTTCCCATGCTGGGCAAGGAGTCTTGGCTGGTAACATTGGACCTCAAGGAGGCATACCTGCATGTCCCAATCAGACAAAATTGCAGAAGATACCTCAGATTTCTTGCAGGTTCAACCCATTATCAATTCTCTGCATTGCCCTTTGGTTTATCTACTGTGCCCAGAGTATTCACAAAATGCCTGGCATCAGTAATTGCCTACTGCAGACTTCAAGGGATACAAATATACCCTTATCTGGACAACTGCCTGATCCAAGCGGACAGCAAGCACATTCTTCTGAAACATCTGGCTTATGTAATAATATTATTAAACTCTCTAGGATACACAGTCAACAAAGAGAAATCAAGACTAATACCCTCTCCGAAGATAATTTTCCTGGGTGCCAATTTGGACACAAACACCCAGATGGCCTACCTCACGCCAGAGAAGCAGGGGCAACTAATTCAATATTTCAGAACACTGGCAAATTGCACCAGGCTGACTGCAAGGAAAATCCTGCAGGCTCTGGGATTCATGGCATCTTGCATCTTACTAATCCCATGTGCAAAGCTGCATATGAGAAAACTACAAAGGTACCTAAAAAACATATGGTCTCAACACAGCCACAGTTTGGAAACAATGATACCACTAATTCCATGTATGCAAAAGGAATTTCTGTGGTGGGCTCAAGCATGCCAAACAAACACAGGTCTTCCATTCAGCAAGCCTCAAGCAAATCAAGTCATCACAACAGACGCCTCGGACTACGCCTGGGGGGCACACATGACAGACCGGTGCATTCAGGGCAAATGGACCCAAAAAGAAAAGCACCTTCACATCAATCAAAAAGAAATGCTAGCAGTGATAAATGCTATTATAGCTTTCAAGGACCTTCTACAACCAGGTCAGCTATTGATAAGAACAGACAACACCACAGTTATGTGGTACATAAACAAGCAGGGAGGAACACATTCTTATCCCCTATGCAGACTGGCCATGTCACTTTGGAACATGGCCATGGACTTACAAATGGAACTACAAGCACAGTACTTGCCAGGCAAGGAAAACACGCTGGCAGACAACCTAAGCAGGAATATGACAGATCCACACGAATGGAAGTTGCATCCAAAAGTTTTTACAGAAATAATCCAAGAATGGGGAAGGCCAGACATAGATCTCTTTGCCTCTCACAAAAATCATCAATTGACAAAATTCTGCTCAAGGATCTTCCATCCAAAGGCATGGAGAATGGACGCTCTCTCTTTCAGTTGGACATCAATGACAGTTTATGCCTTCCCATCTCTTCCTCTGCTGCCCAAAGTCCTATTGAAGACCAGAGCAGACAGACCAAAGATGATCCTCATTGCTCCGGACTGGCCAAGGCAACACTGGTACCCACTCCTGAGGAGCCTGACGCATTCCCCACCATGGACCCTGCCTCTAATGCCTCTTGTTCTGACTCAGCACAGCTTCAAAACTCTTCACAGTCAGCTGAAAACACTCAATCTAGCCGCATGGAAGATTCCTTAGCATCGCAGCAGGCCCTGCTCTCCAAAGAGGTGCAGGATGTCATTTGGAGGCCAGAAGGCCATCAACTAGAAAAGCTTACTCTGCAAAATGGAAACGTGTTTGTGTTTGGAATGAGAAAAAGGGCCATTGCCCTAGAAAACTGAATTTACCTCAAATACTACAATATTTGGCTGAACTGTTAAGCAGTGGACTTTCATTCTACTCCATCAAAATCCATGCCTCAGCCATTTCTGCAGAATACAACACTGATCCACCTTTATTCTCTCACCCTCTATTAAGACAGTTCCTCAGAGGGGCTAAGAATTTAAGACCTCCAAGAAAACAACCAATACCTGCTTGGGATCTTAATGTCATTCTGGAAAAACTGACTTTGCCTCCTTTTGAGCCAGCTGCCTCATCAGATTTAAAATATTTATCCTGGAAAACAGCTTTCCTTCTGGCTATCACTTCAGCTCGTAGAGTTTCAGAACTACAGGCTCTTATGGCTGTCCAGCCTTTTATCATCTTCCATCAGAACAGAGTTTCATTACGTACCAACCCGTCCTTTATGCCTAAAGTGGTATCCAGGGTAGCTTTAAATCAGGCCATACATTTACCTACTTTTTATCCTAATCCTCAAAACAAAAGGGAGAGATTACTGCATTCCTTGGACATCCACAGACAACTGCGTTATTATCTGGACAGAACAAAACCTTTCAGAAAATCAGAACAGCTTTTTGTGGCCTATGCGGTAGGAGCTCAAGGAAAGTCAATATCCAAACAGACAATCTCAAAATGGATAGCCCACTGCATACGCTTTTGCTATTCCTTTCATGGCAAAACTGTACCTACAGGCATTAGAACTCATTCTACCAGGGCCACAGCCACCTCTGCAGCCTTCCTCAGAGGAGTTCCTACCAAGGATATTTTAGAAGCAGCCACTTGAAGTTCTGTACATACCTTCTCCAAGCCCTACAACCTACCATTATACTCCAAATCTAGAGCAGGCTTTGCCACTGCAGTCTTGCAGGGCATTTTGGCTCCTCCTAGCTCCACCTAGTGCCTACCACCCCTTTCTTAGCTTTGGGATTCTACCCATCTGTTATGACTGCAGCTGTATGCACGATAAACATAGTACAGTTTTGTACCTACCATAAATGTAGATGTTCGAGTGCTAATACAGCTGCAGTCCAGGTTTCCCTCCCTCCTTCCCTCTAGGGGCCTTCTTTTATGGTGTATTTGCTTGCAACTACTGGTTTTTGATTATATTGCATTGCATTATTACATAATTTTATGTATTGCCTTCCTTCTGGGGGCACCTGACATCTGGGGCAAGAAAAACTGAAGAAAATGGCGTCGGCTGGTTCTTTTATACCCCTGTCGCACTGACGTCAGGGAAGAAGCGACGACAACCGATGCCGGACCTAGACTTTGGAATTCGGCCGACCGAGGACCCGCCTGATGGCAGGAGAACCCATCTGTTATGATTGCAGCTGTATTAGCACTCAAACATCTACATTTATGGTAGGTACAAAACTGTACTTTCCCATTAGGGGTCGCCACAGTGGATCATCTGTTTCCATTTCTTCCTGTTATGAATGACAAAAGTATAGTCATTAAACAAGCAGATAAAGGTGGAACCATAGTAATAGTGGATAGGGACAAATATATTTTGAATTTTAAAACCTTACTACAAGACGAGGTAACCTTTAAGAAAATAACACTTCTTGATGTTAAAAAAACTTATTTCAGAGATAAATATGGCTATTTATGACCTCCAAATATCTGGAGATATAACAACAGAGCAGTTTAACTATTTTACTGTTTCTTGTCGTAGAGTACCGCAAATTTATGGCATCCCCAAGATACACAAATCCATAGAAAATCCCCCCCTGAGGCCTATAGTCTCAGGAGGTCAATGGATGACTGAGCCCATCTCAAAATATTTACTTTCCTGACTAAATGTTCCACCATGTTAATGGACACTAATGATTTTTTGATGAAATTATATGAATGGTATTCCAAACAAGAAAGAAAAGAATTTCTGTTTGTAACTTTAGAGATAGCATCCCTTTTTACGGTAATACCTAATGACTATGGGATAGATTCTATAAGGAATTATTTGAATAGTGACGTGAAATTACCAGCTAGACAAATTGAGAATATCTGTGTATTATTAGAATTAGTTCTGACTAAGAACAGCTTTATTTTTGATAATGAAATCTGTTTTTCAGCTAGCAGGGGTGGCTATGGGTACACCAGTGGCAAATACCTATGCCAACCTTATGCTACATGAATGGGAGAAAAGCTATGTCTTAAGTGATAGCAATGTTATGAATAAGAAAATAAGTTTCTATCAGAGATTTGTAGATGATTGTTTTTTAATTTGGGGTGGAACCGTACAACAACTGAATGAATATATTGAATATTTAAACACAACAACAAGCTTTCTGAAGTTTAAAATGTCAGCATCAGAAGACAAGATAGTCTTTCTTGGATGTAGAGCTGAGTAAGATAGGAACGCATATTGAAACAAGTATACATAGGAAAGAGGTTCATGTTAGTAGATATGTGAATAGGGACAGCATGCATGCCCCCCATATCTTTAAAGGTATATTAAAAGCACAAATGATTAGAACAAGTTTGCTTAAGTACAAGTCAGGAAAGTTTTGAAAAACAAGTTAAATAGATGCTGGATGAATTCATTAGTAATGGATATAATTCTGAGATGGTAGAGCAAGTATATAAAGAAGTCACTGATGGGAAATTGAGTGAATATACCCCAATTTTTGGGAATAACTTGAAAAATACAATAGAAACATGAAAGGGAAGACATAAAAATGATGCAGTCAGATATGTTACAACTTATAACATGAAAACTGAAGAAGTGAAGCATGTAATATATAAAAATTGGACAATTCTGATGGCAATGCCAGAATTAAAGGAAATAGTAGGAGAAAGACCTCTATTTGCTTATAGAAATTCTGAAAGTTTAAGACTAAAGTTCTGTTATAAAGATTTTAAACATATGAAAGGAAAGAATGTATTAAATAAAACAGGTACTTTTAAGTGCTTTAACTATAGCTGCTTTGACACCATCTATGAGGGAGAGAACAAGTTTTTGCACCCAGTCACAAAAAAGGAATATATGTTTTTCTGTTATGCAAACTGTAATACATCACAAGTTATATTACCTAGCTACCTCTGTAGCCTGCCCCTCATTTTATGTGGGAAAGACTACCAGGAAACTAAGGGAATGAATAGTGGAACAGAAATTTTATATTAGGAGAAATATAAATACAGAGGCATTAAGTAAACATATAACTGATAATGGTTCAAAGCATTATTTTAAATTTGGGGTGATGGATAGAGTAGTTATGAGCATGAGGGGTGGAGACAAATCATTTTTTGGAAACAAAAGAATATGAATGGATAGTAAGGCTGAGAGCAGATAGTAAACCAGGTATTAATAGTATGGCAAGTATAAAACCTATTTTAGTAAAAAAGCAAAAAGAAAAATAAGAATGAAGTGATTTTTTAATTTGTATTATGTTTATGTTTAATATGTGTTTTTAACAATCGTGATGTTTTGAACAACTTTGACTTTAAATTTTATATGAATTTGTGTATATGGAAAAGTGGGGGGGGGTGAGGGGATTGATATATGTGTTTGATAGGTTGGCTGGCTGACATGTGATTAATTGATACTCTTATTTAAAATGGATGTATTAACTGTTTTATAATGCACCGAGGAAGGGTGTTAACCTGAAAGCTTTGCAGAATAAACTTGTTTTTTGTTCCTGACTTGTTTTTTCCTGCTGAAGATACCAGTAACAGGGCTGTAAGTTCATCACTGTTAAGGAGCCAGTGCAGTGTTTTGTTGAATTTGAAGCAGACTAAGACAGAACTGTCATGAGAAAATATGGCAGCTTTCTTAGAGATTCCAGACTGTCTACAGGGGAAGACAGTCTACTGCTGCTGCAGCTGCTTGTTTGTTTGTTTGTTTGTGTCTTTCGGCTTTTCCCGGTTAGGGGTCGCCACAGCGGAACTCCGGTCCACTAATGATTGGCAGTTGATTTTTACGTACCGGCTTGCCAGGCCTGACGCACAACCTTTAACGGCGTACGCCATTCACGCATGTCTCCACGCAGAAGACGCTCTAGCTGAGAATCGAACCGGACAGTGTCTTACTGTGAGGCGACAACGCTACCGCAGCACCACCACCTCGGGTGCTCAGCTGCTTGTAACGGATATTAATTTACCTGTTGTTGACTGGTTTAGCCCCCTAAGTTAGTGGGGAAGACCAGAGATGGTATTCCTACTGACTAGTTTAACCACACAAACTGCTTGGCTGTGACTGCTCGTTGGTCAAGCCTCTCCTCAAAGCGTACCTCTGAACTGTCCAGATTTTTGCTTCATTTCTTTGGGGTGTTCCTCATAATGATTGTTTTCTGGCTAATCATTGCGGATTCACATCACTTAATAATGACATACATTTGGATTTCAGACTTCATGTCCTTCAGGAAATAAATGTTAATGCAAAATCTGTTACTGTAGAAACCTTCTAAGTTTATAAGAGCAATAGTTAAAATCTGCCCTTAATTGTGGGCCTTTGTCCCCCAATTATTTTGGGCTTTGTCTGGATTTCTTGTGCTTACAGGTTGAGTTATATGCCATAAAACCATAATGTCTCTCCCATCAAACTGTATCAAACATCCCAAAATTTAAATAGGGTGCGATCACTAGTCATTCTTAACCAGCCTTTATTCAACTGTTTAGCCTTGCACCCATTTACAAGGACTTTAGAAATATAGACTTGTTGGCTTGAAGGAGTTTTGTTTTTCGTAGCGTGGGCTTACATTTTCAGTGTAGCAGTCATGTGCATAAGTAAGTGAACTGCCCACATTGCCCTGTTTAATGGCTCTGAGTTGCTGAAGATTTTATGGTTTTCAGTGGTTGCTCTAAAACCTATAGAAATATTACGTAAGCACACAGTGAAGTACAGTGCACTGTAATTCAGGTCTATAGTTTTACACAGTTCCTGCTCATATCTGTATGAAGTAAAAAGCTGAAATTCATTCTATGAGAGGTGAGCAGAGAAAGGTGGGGGTTAATGATGGATATGAAAGTGAGAAGTGTAAATCACATAAAAAAGCAGATACAGTTGTAGCAGTGCAGATATAACCAGCTAACTCAAATGCAAACCATTCAGACATAATTTCAGACACTAATTATCTCTCACTGTGCATGTCTTTTAAGTCACTGTTAGCAGTTACGGCAAAACTCACAGCTGTAACTTGACACACCCCTGATAAATTAATGCAGAATTAGTAAACTGTAGTAAGATAAACCAGTAAACCTTGCAACCCCCCTCAGCACTTGCTTAAACATTGTTTTCTGAATCCTCTCCATTCCTCCTGTAAGATCAGTCCAAAATAGTACATCCATGAGTATGACAGGGGCATCTAAATCCAGAAATTCCTGTAAGAAGTGTGCAGTTTAAAAGATAGACTTTCATAAGAATCTGTACATTTTGCAACCACATACCATGAGCAGATTTGCAGTTTGAAAGATAATCCTCCATAAGAATCCATACATTGTGTAACTCCATACTCCACAAGCTGATGCACAGGGAAGTAAATTGTCTGTATAACTCTTTTAGAAACCACACAAACCTCTGATAAGAAAAAAAATATGTGTACACAAAATATTAACACAGCTCTGTCAGTAAACCACACCATACAACGATCCCATTGTAATGCAGATACTAACAATGATTTTTCAGTGTACTTTTAATCAAACCCAGAAGCAACAATTAACATTTTTAAGTATCACAGTCTTCCTTTACAATATTTTGTCAGCATGACACAAATTCAGACTTTGAGAAGGAAGTAGCCAGGTTCATAAAGAAAATGCTTACTGTAAAGGTATTTGGGGGGAAGACTCCTTTGCAAAAATATATTTCCAGAAATGATTGCGTGGTCATAAAAAGGCTTCCACACTATAAACTACCTTAATAGGCAACAAGTTTCATATTACTGACCAAGTAGATATTACACATTACCAAGTTTTCTTAAAAAGTATATATTACTCAGTACCAGCAAAGATTTTCAGAGGGATTTTTTCACAGTCAGAGTATGCAGTGATATACACATTTTCATTCGATCTACTTATTTAAACATGCCAGAACAAATGCGTTATTTGTAGAGAATTGCTCGTCATTCAGAAGGATCCCATAATGGAGATGTAGAGAGCTGAAGCCAGGTTTCAGTTAGTGTTATTGGTTTCATTAAGGAATTGTCAAATCAATGAAAGCAGGTCACATTTTTGTCATTTGTTATAGGTCTTCCATCCGATTTACATTCCAGTTTTTCTTTCATCGATAGCAGGTATTTTAAGAGAATGCATACTAGTCCGGGTCAGTTGATTTTATGTTCTTTGTTGACTTGTTTTATTGCTATAGGATAACA
Source organism: Protopterus annectens (assembly GCF_019279795.1). NCBI lineage: Eukaryota > Metazoa > Chordata > Ceratodontiformes > Protopteridae > Protopterus > Protopterus annectens. The sequence goes on from NC_056742.1 coordinate 9,802,192, forward strand.
TATTCCATACATTCACTATTGGAAAACTGTGGTGTGGGGTGAACTATAGAAAAAAAAATTAGTTTTGCATTGTCTCTATTGTATGAGATAGCCTTAGACAAGTGCTTGTCAAGCTTATATCCTTAAGGCTACATGCTAAACAAATTGTTTTAAACTGAAGTTCTAACACCTGATAACTTTATTAACAGTTTATTAATAAAATTATGTTTTATTTGGTTGTCAATTTCATTTGAATTGCTATGTAGTATGTCTATGAGATATATAATATTAAAGTATATTCACATTGTGGAAACAGAAGGGATCTGAAGCAAAAAGGTCATGCATCAGGAAGCATGGCATTGAACTCTTTCTGCCTTTAACCTGGGTAACATAGTCAGTAGGACCGACTGTGCATTTATTGACATTCCTGGTATTAGATTTCACATTTTGTTACAGACATGATGGCAGGAAATCTCAGGTTACCCCCTGTGTAGGTAACAGCTCATACTAATGGAAAGGAGGTTGAATAAGGGCAGGCTAGATAGGCTGACCGGCTCCTGCTATCAAGCAAATGTAAATACAGTATCATAGTTGTATTATAAGTCAGAATGAAGTTTTGCTTTCTTTAGCAGGAGTTAAATGATGGAACTGGTTCTGCTCTTTCCTCTTCTGTTGTCTTGTTTCTATAACCAGATTTTTGTGATGCCTAAGAAATATGTCCTGCCTGTCCTTGACATCATTTACTTTTTGTCACTTGTTTAAACTACAGTAAACAAAATTCAAATTTGAATGTTTCAGTTAAATTGTAATTATATTCTATAAAATGTATTCAAATAACTTGTAATTATGTTGTATAAAATGGATTCAAATAGACTGTTAAAATAATTACAAAAGCTTACTTGGAAGTCAGAAAACTACCTTTAAGCATCTACTTGCAAATATAATTTGAGGTTATTTTTTAGCAGTACCATATCCTACAGAAAAACTTTTAGGAACATTATATTACAGTAGGAAGCATTTTGTGTGTGCATGTGTGTGCAAGCATGTGTGGTTCACTTATTACTAGTTTTGACAGTTGCAGTTTTTCTCTACAACTTCTTAGAGGAAGGAGTTCCTACGTTAGCACCTGTTCCTCTAATTTTGGAAGCCTTTCTAGAAGCATTAGCTTCCACTTCTACCACTCCTGATTCCTAGCCCTGGCCCCTAAGAGACCTGTTAGATTTTACAAAGCTCCAGAGGATCTAACATTTCTATTTATAAATCCTTTGGAAAATCCAATCCATCTGTTTTATGTCTCTCCTAACAAGCCTTCCAAACGTTTACTTGCTGCTAATGTTTTACCTTCAGACGGAGACAGTAGGGCCATGGACAGATATGGAATGAAGGTTTACACTTCTGGTACTGTGGCTTTCAGGGCAATGAATTATAAGACCCAAATGATAAAGTATGTGTTGTCTAACCTTGGTGAATTCAACAAGACTTTGACTTACCTTGAGGTTTCTGAAGCTAAACAGCAGGCTATTTCTATGGTGAGTCAGGCAAATCAGGTCAGTAGCCATACCGCTAAATGTAGTTAAAATACGGTAGAAGCTTCATCCAGGGCAGCTGCTACTAGATCTGTTATCTAGAGATTTGCATGGCTTTATTCTCAGTCCCTCCCAGAGGATGACAAAGCTAAGCTTTTAGACTCCCCTCTCCACAGGAATTTTCTTTTTTCCCTGTTGTTGTAGACCTGTTCAAATCTTTGCAGGAGAAAGGTGAAATCGTGCAAGATTTTAAGCAGATCTGTCTCACCTCAAAATGCAGGTATCAAAGCAACTACCCAGCTAAGCCCACTTACTTTTTCCTCTGGGACCCAAAACCTTCTTGAAATGGCAGGAAGATCCTAGGAAAAAATTTTCAGGACAAACCTACAAGAGATTCCATGTATAGGAAACCTCCTTTCCCAGACAAATCAGCCTACTTTCTATGTCTTCCTTCACTCCTTGGTCCGCATCTCCCCTTGTCAAAAAGACTAACCTCCTCCTTTCCAGTTTGGCAGCTCATCACTCCAAACAAGTGGGTCCTTTCTGTCATTCAACAAGGCTGCAAAATAACTTGGAAGGGAATTCCAGTCTTTTTGAGGCATTCAATCTCTCTCTCCATTCTATCAGGTACACCTTCTCCCTCCTGTACTGCAAGATCTTTTCGACCAAGAAACTATAGAATCTGCACTCCAAAAGCATATAGGAAGAGGCTTTTACTCCAGATTTTCTTGGTACCCAGAAAAGAAGGTAATTATTTTTATTGTGTAAAGAAAAGAAGTAGATTGGAGACCCATTTTAGAATTCTCACCTCTGAAGGTGCCTTCTGTCAAAATACTTTCCCTTCAAACTCTTCCTCCCGTCATTTTAAACCAAGTGTTTCTAGTATTCTTGGATCTGAAAGATGCTTACCTTCACTTTCCCATTCACCATTCTAACTGGAAGATCTTCAGTTCTCTGCATTGCCCTTTGGGTTATCCACAGCCCCTAGGATTTTCCCAAAGTGCCTGGCTCCAGCTTTCACTTTTTGTTCCCATACATCAGCTTCCTTATACAAACATGTTAAGGTATCTGAACTACTTATCTCCCTTCTTCAACTGCTGGGCTTTGCAATCAATAAAAAAATGGCTGCTTTGGCACCTACCCTGGGTATGGTCTTTCTGGGTTGCAAGTTGGCCACACATCTAATGGTAACTTTTTTCCCGCAAGATAAACGTCAGACATTTTCCATGTATTTTCAGTCCCTCCTCCTCCTTCTTTAATCTTGTCTTATAGGGAAATTCTAAGGACTCTGGAATTCATGGCAACTGCCATTCCCATGATTCCCTTTGCCCAACTACACATGAGAAAGATCCAATAGTATCTAAAGTTCCCCTGATCTCAACATTGTCACGCTTTGGACATGCATATTCCACAGCTTCCTTTAATAAAGACAAATTTGCATTGGTTGATCTCTTAGGTGCAGCTGAATCCAGGACTTCCATTCAAACTGTGTGTTCCCATTCAGGAACTGCACACAGATGCATCAGATCTAGTTTGGGGTACATGGACAAGCTCCTTTGCAGTTCAGGGTCAGTGGACTCTCAAACAAAGGAAGGAACACATCAGTCTGAAAAAGATGAGGCTATTCATTCAGGCATTACACAAGGAATCCAGGACTTCTCAGTATTTTCACAGACATCACAACAGTCATGTGGTGTATAAATAAATGGGGGTGGGGGCAAAGTCCTAACAACTTTGGAGACTGGCTGATGTTCATCGTGTTTCACTGTTGCATTCATTACAACAGGGTTTTCCTGCTGGCAGGCTACCCGCAGTCGGCCTGAATTCCAAAGTCTAGGTCCGGCGTCGGTTGCTGTCGCCTCTTCCCTGATGTCAATGCGGCAGGAGTATAAAAGATGCAGCTGATGCCATTTTCTTCAGTCTTTCTTGCCGTGTGGTGCCCGAAGCAAAAGCAGTTCGCAAGTGCCGGTTGGCCGACTCCTGAGATTTTCAAGTTCAAATTTCAGATCCGAAGTCTTCATTTAAAGCTAAGTACCCCGTTGGGGAAAATTTTTTCTTGCTCCAGACTGATGTCAGAAAAAGTTAATAATTGTATTTCTTGTGGGAAGCTAATACCTCATAAGGATTTTCATTCTTACTGCATTCCTTGCCTAGGCCCTGACCACGACGTTGCTAGTTGTCAGTTTTGTGCTAGATTTAACCAACGCACTATTAAGCATAGGTACGATTTTGCAGTTCATTACTTTGGCAGAAGATTTAATTATATAATGCTGTCGGAAAAGCCGACTACTGGAGTTTACAAAAAACGTAAGGAAAAAGAGAAGGACAGGCATCCGAGGTCCAAAACCGACGATGAGGCTTCTTCTAGGCCATTTGCTGGTTCGCTGGTTCTCAGTGAGGCGCTTTCGCAGCCCCTGACGACCGTAACTTTAGAGCCACAGGCCGATACCGATTCCCACGTGGAGTCAACCAGGCCTACAGAAACTCAAGGTATTGGACCTTCAGAAACCTTTCCCTCAGATGGGTCTGGAGCCGCTGAGCAGGCACCGGCTTCTGAGGGCGTTTTCAGGCCTACACAATTATATGTTAAAACTACTTCAGCTTCAAAGACAAAGACTAAAGCAGCTTTAAAGACAAAGAAACAAGTACAACAGCCCCATGGAAAGGCCTCCATGCCTACAGATGCTCAAAATGGCCGAAGACCTGATTACTTTGATCAGGGGTTCTCATCCCCCTCCTGACAAGAGGCCTAGGCAAGAGGTAGAATATGAATCTTCAGATCAGGTTTCTGTTTCATCTGATTCCTCTTCTGATCAGGAATACACTCTTCCTCCTTATGAGGATTATGATGCTGAAGAATCTATCCCCTCAGCTTCTCCTCCTGAGGATTATTCTTTTGGGGAAACACTGCATACCATGAGGGAGCATTTCCACTGGGAGAGCCAAGATTATTCAGAATCTAAGAAAAGACTCAGAGACTTTCTTTTACTGCCTCAGCACAGGCCCCTGGCTATTCCACCTGTGCTAGACATTGTAGATGATGTATTTTCAGAGTCCAGTCTGACTCCTGACTCCTTACCTCCAGCCCCTGTCAAGCCAGACAGATACTACAGGGTTCTAGACTCCCACAAATTTCTATTTAAAAACCCTGCTGCTGACCCAGAATCTATCTCTCAGGGTCCTAAGGGGGTCAAGGCTTCCACTGCAAAAAACCCTACCCCCTCAGACAGATTCCAGGGCACTGGATAGATGGGGAAAAAAGATTTACACTTCTGCTACCTTGGCTATAAGGACTTTAAATTGTCAGTTTCATATGCTTAAATATCAGCAATACATTATGTCAATGCTTAAACAGAAAATGTTGACAAATTCTGAATGTGCAGAAAATAAAGAAATGCAGGATTTATTGCATCTAGCTGATCAAGTTGGAAAGCATACTTTACAATGTGGCTTTGATTCTTTGGAGGTCTCCTGCAGAGCCGCTGATACGGGTTCTGTCATTAGGAGGCATGCTTGGTTAAAGGAACAGAATCTGCCTGATCATGTTAAAGCAAAATTATTAGATGCTCCATTACAGCATGATACTTTGTTTGGTGTTAAAGCAGAAGAGGTGTTAAAGAGAAAGGAGGACAAAGCTAAATCTATGCAGACAGTCAAGGATTTCTTACAGGTACAGCCTCCAAGATTTAGCAGACACTGGCCTACAAAGAATTGGTCCTTTCCAGTGTCAGACAGGCCACATAGAGGCAGATACAGACGCCCTAGAGGCAGATCCCAGCCCCAAGGCTCATACAGATCTAAACAATGGGGTGCTTCTACCTCCAAAAGCGAAGAAGACAAATCACAGCCATGCAGAAAGCAGTCCCAATAACTTCCCCCTGCCAGCACCAAGCACTTATCTTCTGGCAGCTCCTTTAGGGGGGAAACTAGCACTTTTTTCTCAAAACTGGCACCTAATCACCCAGGACAAATGGGTCTTGAACATAGTGTCACAAGGTTACAGGTTCCACTTTCACACCCTGCCAAGGGCAAACGGTATGCCAGACCTGCCAAAAAATCAATGGGCAGAGGCACAAAAACAAGTCTCATCCCTCATGGACATGAGGGCCATTCAATAAGTACCACAGCAAGAGCAGGGACAAGGATTTTATTCAAGACTTTTCTTGGTGCCCAGAAAGGACAAAGCCTGGAGGCCAATACTGGACCTATCAATTCTAAACACATACCTGGATATTCCAAAATTCAGAATGTTGACTCTGCAGCAGCTTCTGCCCATGCTGGGCAAGAAGGCTTGGCTTGTAACTTTAGACCTAAAAGAGGCATATCTGCATGTCCCAATCAGACAATCATGCAGAAGATTCCTCAGATTCATAGCTGGCTCAATGCACTACCAGTTCTCTGAACTTCCCTTTGGCGTATCTACTGCACCCAGGGTCTTCACAAAATGCCTGGCACCAGTAATTGCATTTTGCAGACAAAGAGGAATACAAATATATCCTTACTTGGACGACTGCCTTATTCAAACAGAGAAAAAGGACATACTACTGCAGCATCTGGTGTTTGTAAAAAGATTACTAACATGCCTAGGGTACACAGTAACCAAAAATAAATCAAAACTTGTACCCTCTCAAGAATAATATTCCTGGGTGCAAGCTTAAATACAACTGCCCAGATGGCTTATCTCACGCCAGACAAACAAAGGCAACTGACTACTTATTTCAAAAAGTTGGCAACAAACACCCAGTTAACTGCAAGAAAAATTCTGCAAGCTTTGGGCTTCATGGCATCCTGCATTCTGCTAATTCCATATGCAAGACTGCATATGAGGAAACTACAATGGTATCTAAAATGTGTTTGGACTCAACATTGCCACAGCCTGGAAACAATAATTACACTCATTCCCTGCCTGCAACAGGAGTTTCAATGGTGGGCAAAGGCCTGTCACCACAACAAGGGGCAGCCATTCACCATACCCCCAGCCAGGCAGACATTGACAACAGATGCATCGGATTATGCCTGGGGGGCCCACATGGCAGGAAGATGTATTCAGGGCTCATGGTCCACAATCCAAAAGCATCTGCATATCAATCAAAAAGAGATGCTAGCTGTTCTAAATGCCCTGACAGCCTTCAAGGACCTAATTCATCCAGGATAACTACTGATAAAGACAGACAGTACTACAGTCATATGGTACATAAACAACCAGGGGGGCACACATTCCTACCCCCTTTGCAGACTAGCCATGACTTTGTGGGACACAGCATTGACTTACCAAGTACATCTGCAAGCACAATTCCTGCCGGGAAAGATAAATACTCTGGCAGATGAACTAAGCAGAAACCTCATGAATCCCCATGAGTGGAAATTCGATCCACAAGTCTTCAACATGATAACAAGGAATTGGGGATGCCCAGACATAGATCTGTTTGCTTCCCCTCACAACTGCCAACTACAGACATTCTGAACAAGGACTTATCACAAGCAAGCATGGAAAGTGGATGCTCTATCTTTCAGCTAGAAAGACTTAACAGTATATGCCTTTCCCCCACTGTCTCTCCTCCCCAAGGTACTCCTAAAAGTCAGACAAGAGAAGCCAAAAATGATACTGATTGCCCCAGGCTGGCCCCGCCAGCACTGGTACCCAATCCTAAGGAACTTGACTCAATGCCCAGCATGGACATTACCTCAAATTCCTCACTTACTGACCCAACAAAACAATCAGATCCTGCACAGCCAACTCAGGACCCTAAATCTGGCAGCATGGCAGATAATGTAGCTTTTCAAAACACCACTCTTTCTAAAGCAGTGATGGATGTTATCTTGGAGGCCAAGTGGCCCTGTGCCAGAAAATCTTATGCAGAAAAATGGAAGAGATTCTGTGCTTGGAACCAAGCACAAGGAATTGACACGACTGTTCCAAATATCCTTCAGATTTTGCAATACTTAACTGAGGTGCTGGACAAAGGACTGTCCTTTTCATCAATTAAGATTCATGCCTCTGCCATTTCAGCTCATTACAATACAGAGACACCTATTAAGGCAGTACCTCAGAGGAGCCAAAAACTTACGGCCTCCAAGGAGATCAGCAGTACCTGCATGGGACCTCAATTATGTCTTGGAAAAACTCACTCTGCCTCCTTTTGAACCAGCTGCTTTAGCTGATTTAAAATTTTTATCATGGAAAACAGCTCTGCTCCTAGCAATAACCTCTGCAAGACAAGTCTCAGAGCTGCAGGCAATCATGGCTGTGGAACCTTTTACCATTTTCCATCCAGACAGGGTTTCTCTAAGGACAAACCCCACATTTATGCCTAAGGTAGTGTCCATTGTGGACCTCAACCAAACTATTCATTTGCCTACCTTTTATCCAAACCCACAGAATAAGGGCATACACAGACAACTACGCTTCTACTTGGACAGAACCAAAGCATTCAGAAAGACTGAGCAATTACTGGTAGCATATGCTGCAGTGTCACAAGGAAAGGCAATCTCGAAGCAGACTATTTCAAAGTGGATAGGTCACTGCATTTGTTTATGCTATTCTCAACATGGCAAGTCAGTGCCTAAGGGCATTAGGCCACATTCAACCAGAGCAGCAGCCACTTCAGCAGCCTTCCTCAGGGAAGTTCCAACCAAAGACATTTTAGAGGCTGCAACCTGGAGCTCAGTGCACACTTTTACAAAGCACTACCACTTACCACTCTACTCCAAATCCAGGGCAGGCTTTGCCACTGCAGTTCTGCAGGGCCTCATAGCCACTCCTAATTCTATTTAGTTCCAGCCTCCCAACCTTAGCTTTGGGATTCAACCCAATTGTAATGACTGCAACAGTGAAACACAATGAACATAGTACAGTTGTGTACCTACCATAAATGTAGATGTTCGAGTGTATTCACTGTTGAAGTCCAGGTTACCCACCCACCACCCCCCTTATCTTTGCTGGACCTTACCTGTACTTCTCTATTCTATACAACCTATGTGGTGTATTTGCTTGTAGATGAAGGAAACTTGTTACTTGGTGCATGCATGTTTTATAGACATATTTTTAGCCTACCCTTTTGGGGGCACCTGATATCTGGGGCAAGAAAAACTGAAGAAAATGGCGTTGGCTGCATCTTTTATACCCCTGCTGCACTGATGTCAGGGAAGAGGCGACAGCAACTGACGCCGGACCTAGACTTTGGAATTCAGGCCGACTGCGGGTAGCCTGCCAGCAGGATAACCCTGTTGTAATGACTGCAACAGTGAATACACTCAAACATCTACATTTATGGTAGGTAAACAACTGTACTTTTTGGCTTGGGACCAAGCCATAACAGTACATCTGTCTCTTTTCACAGATTACATTCCTTCCCAGGACAGTGTTCTTATGGATTCATTAAGCAGGCCCCTGGAAGACCTTCCTGAATGGATATTGAAAAAGAAGGTGCCTTCCTAGACATAGTCCACAAGTGGGGTATCCCTCAGCTGACCTATTTGCCTTTGCTCACAACAAATAGCTCAGGCTGTTTTGCTCGAGAATCCCTTGTCCCTAGGCCTGGAGGGTGGACACCATGCCTTTTTCTAGTGAGATGGAGTTCATTTATGCCTTCCCTCCACTTCTGCTAATCCCAAATGTTCTGTTAAAGATCCAAAGGGTCTTACCAATAATCTTGTTTGTGACTTCCTTTGACCTAGATAGCACTGGTTCCTCCTTCTTAATCAGGTGCCAAAGAGTTGTCATCACATATTACCCTACAGAGTGGAGTTGCTCATACAGAAAAAGGGCTCTCTGCTTCATCCCAACTTGCTTGTTGTTAACCTGATATTTTTGGATGATGGAATTCTAATCACCTTCAGACACTGGTTTTCTGAGGATATACTCTAGGTTCCTCAGGAGGTGAGAAAACACTACCACTAGAATATCTTATGTATTCAGCTGAAAACTATTTTTTATCTGGTGTCACAAAAACAAACAGAATTCCTTACAAACAAGGATTCCCGCTAAACTTTAATATTTGTCTGAGCTCTTAAAATCTAGTCTAACCTGTTCTCTATCATGGCAGATTTATCAGCCATTTCTGCATGTACACCCCTTGAGCCTCTCCTGCTTACTAGAATTGAATGAAAGCAGTTTTTCAAGAGTGTCCTTCATTTTAACCCACCTAGGATGTCTATTCCTTCTTATTAGGATCTTAATTTTGTCTTGGAAAAGTTTACTCACCCACCTTTTGAACCAGTGGCTTATGCATCTCTAAAATGTTATACTTGGAAAACCATTTTGCTAGTGAACCTTACTTTTGCCACAAGGGCTTTTTAGCTTCAAACCCTAATGGCCTCTCCTCCAAGCTTCCTTATTTCCGTA
>NC_056742.1:9817040-9821267 GCF_019279795.1 Protopterus annectens
ATTTCTTCTGATTCCTCTTCTGATCAGGAATATTCTCTTCCCCCCTATGAGGATTCTGATGCTGAAATATCTATACCTTCAGCTTCTCCTCCAGAGGACTATTCTTTTGGGGAAACCTTACATACCATGAGGGAGCATTTCCACTGGGAGAGCCAAGATTTTTCAGAATCTAAAAAGAGGCTCAGGGATTTCCTTTTACTACCTCAACACAAGCCACTAGCCGTCCCACCTGTGTTAGACATTGTAGATTATGTGTTTTCGGAGTCTAGTCTTACCCCTGACTCCTTACCTCCAGCTCCTGTTAAGCCTGACAGATATTACAGAGTTTCTGACTCTCATAAATTATTTTTTAAAAACCCTGCTGCAGACCCAGAACCTATTTCTCAGGGTCCCAAAGGAGTTGAGGCTTCCGTTGCAAAAAACCCTACCCCCTCTGACAGAGATTCTAGGGCACTGGATAGATGGGGAAAAAAAGGTTTACACACCTGCTACCTTGGCTATAAGGGCCTTATACTGTCAGTTTCATATGCTCAAATATCAGCAACATGTCATGGAATTGCTTAAACAAAAAATGTTAAACTCTGAATGTGCAGAAAACAAGGAAATGCAGGTTTTATTGCATGCAGCTGGACAAGTTGGAAAGCATACTTTGCAATGTGGGTTTGATTCTTTAGAGGCCTCCTGCAGGGCCGCAGTTACAGGTTCTGTAATTAGGCAGCATGCTTGGTTAAAGGAACAAAATCTGCCTGATCATGTTAAAGTTAAATTATTAGATGCACCTTTACAGCATGATACTTTGTTTGGTCTTAAGGCAGAAGAGGTGTTAAAGAAAATGGAGGACAAAGCTAAATCTATGCAAATGGTCAAAGATTTTTTACAAGTACAGCCACCTTGGTTTAGTAGACACTGGCTAACAAAGAATTGGTCCTTTCCTATGTCAGACAGACCTCAAAGGGGCAGATCCCAGGCGCAAGGTTCATACCGCTCAAAGCAATGGGGGGCTTCTACTTCCAAAGTTGGAGAAGACAAATCACAACCATACAGGAAACAGTCCCCATGACTTCTCCCTGCCTGCACCAAGCACTTATCTCCTGGCAGCACTCTTAGGGGGAAAATTAGCATTTTTTTCTCAAAATTGGCACGTTATAATCCAGGACAAGTGGGTCCTAAATATCGTGTCTCAAGGCTACAAGTTGCATTTTCATATCCTGCCAAAGGCAAACGGCTGGCCAGATCTGCCAAAAAATCAGTGGGCAGAGTCACAAAAACAAGTCTCATCCCTCATGGATATGGGGGCAATTCAACAAGTACCAGAGCAAGAGCAGGGACAAGGATTTTATTCAAGACTTCTTGGTACCCAGAAAGGACAAGGCCTGGAGGCCAATACTGGACCTATCTATTTTGAACACATTCCTGGATATTCCAAAATTCAAGATGTTGACTTTGCAGCAGCTTCTGCCCATGCTGGGCAAGAACGCTTGACTTGTGACTTTAGACTTAAAAGAGGCATACCTGCATGTCCCAGTCAGACAGATATGCAGAAGATACCTCAGATTCAAGGCTGGTTCAATGCATTACCAATTCTCTGCACTGCCCTTTGGCTTATCTACTGCGCCCAGGGTCTTTACAAAGTGCCTGGCACCAGTAATTGCATTCTGCAGACAAAGAGGAATACAAATATATCCTTACTTGGATGACTGTCTAATTCAAGCAGAGAACAAGGACATTCTTCTACAGCATCTGGCGTTTGTGAAAAGACTTCTAACATGCCTAGGGTACACAGTCAATGAAAAGAAATCAAAATTAGTACCCTCTCAAGAGATAATATTCCTGGGTACAAGCTTAAATACAACTGGCCAGATGGCTTATCTCACGCCAGGCAAACAAAGGCAACTGACTACCTATTTCAGAATGTTGGCAACAAAGGCCCAGTTATCTGCAAGAAAAATTCTGCAGGCTTTGGGCTTCATGGCATCCTGCATCCTACTAATTCCATATGCAAGACTGCATATGAGGAAACTTCAATGGTACCTAAAAAGTGTTTGGACTTAGTGATTACTCTCATTTCCTGCCTGCAGCAGGAGTTTTGATGGTGGGCAAAGGGTTGTCACCAAAACAAGGGACAGCCATTCACATTACCCCCAGCCAGGCAGACCCTAACAACGGATGCATCAGATTATGCCTGGGGGGCCCACATGGCAGGAAGATGCATTCAGGGCACATGGACCTCAAACCAAATGCATCTACATATCAATCAAAAAGAGATGCTAGCAGTTCAAAATGCCCTGACAGCCTTCAAGGACCTACTTCATCCAGGACAACTACTGATAAAGACAGACAACACCACGGTCGTGTGGTATATAAACAAGCAGGGGGGCACACATTCTTACCCCCTTTGCAGACTAGCCGTGACTTTGTGGGACTCAGCATTGATGTACCAAGTACATCTGCAGGCACAATTCCTGCCAGGAGAAATACCCTGGCAGACGAACTAAGCAGAAACCTCATGGATCCTCACGAGTGGCACCTGGACCCACAAGTCTTCAACATGATAACAAGAAAATGGGGATGCCTGGACATAGATCTATTTGCCTCCCCTAACAACTACCAAATAAAAAGATTCTGCACAAGGATTTATCGCAGACAAGCATGGGAAGTGGACGCCCTATCTTTCAGCCGGAAAATCCTATCAGTATATGCATTTCCCCCTCTGCCTCTCCTCCCCAAGGTATTCCTAAAGATCAGACAGGAGAAGCCAAGGATGATACTGATTGCCCCAGACTGGCCCCGCCAGTACTGGTATCCAATACTAAGGAGCTTGTCTCAATGCCCAGCTTGGACCTTACCTCAAATACCTCAGCTACTGTCCCAGCAAAATAGTCAGATCCTGCACAGCCAACTCAGAACTTTAAACCTGACAGCATGGTAAATAATGTAGTCATACAAAACACACCTCTCAGTAAAGCTGTGATGGATGTCATTTTGGAAACCAGAAGGCCTAGTACTAGAAAATCTTATGTTGGAAAATGGAAGAGATTCTGTGCTTGGAACCAGCCACAAGGAACTGATACAGCTGTGCCAAATATTCCTCAGATTTTGCAATACTTAACTGAGATGCTGGACAATGGCCTATCTTTTTCATCTATTAAAATTCGTGCCTCTGCCATTTCTGCTCATTACAATGTAGAGCCACCAATCTTTTCTTATCCCTTATTAAAGCAGTACCTCAGAGGAGCCAAAAATTTAAGACCTCCAAGGAGAGCACCAATGCCTGCATGGAACCTCAGCTATGTCTTGGAAAAACTCACCCTGCCTCCTTTTGAGCCAACAGCTACTGCTGATATAAAGTTTTTTATCTTGGAAAACAGCTCTGCTCCTAGCAATAACTTCTGCTAGATGAGTTTCAGAGCTACAGGCACTCATGGCTGTGGAGCCTTTTATCATTTTTTTCCAGACAGGGTCTCCCTGAGGACAAACCCAACATTTATGCCTAAGGTGGTGTCCAGTGTGGCTCTCAACCAAACTATTCACCTGCCAACCTTTTATCCAAATCCACAGAACAAGGGGGAGAGAGTTCTGCATACTTTGGATGCACACAGACAGTTTAGATTCTACTTGGACAGAACCAAAGTTTTCAGAAAGACAGAGCAATTACTAGTGACATATGCTGCAGGATCACAAGGAAAGGCTATTTCAAAGCAGACTGTTTCAAAGTGGATAGGCCACTGCATTCATTTCTGCTACGTACACCATGGCAAGCCAGTACCTAAGGGCATTAGGACACACTCAACCAGAGCTGCAGCCACTTCAGCAGCCTTTCTCAGGGGAGTACCTACCAAGGACATTTTAGAGGCTGCTACTTGGAGTTCAGTGCACACCTTTACAAAGCACTATCATCTGCCATTCTACTCTAAATCCAGGGCAGGCTTTGCCACTGCTGTTCTGCATGGCCTCATAGCTGCTCCTAATGCTGTTTAGCTCCAGCCTCCTAACCGTAGCTTTGGGACTCTACCTAAATGTAATGACTGCAACAGTGAAACACGAAGAACATAGTACAGTTGTGTACCTACCATAAATGTAGATGTTTGAGTGTATTCACTGTTGCAGTCCAGGATGTCCTTCAAGGATGCATCTGCAGTCCTTACAAATGGGTTGTCCTGTCGTCAGGCAGCCCTTCGGTCGGCCGGATTCCAAAGTCTGGGTCTGGCCTCGGCTGGTGTCGCACTT
>NC_056742.1:9821767-9846767 GCF_019279795.1 Protopterus annectens
CGCAAATTCAGCTCATTTTGCAATGCTTAACTGAGATGCTGGACAAAGGCCTATCTTTTTCATGTATTAAAATTCATGCCTCTGCCATTTCGGCTCATTACAATGTAGAGCCACCAATCTTTTCTTATCCCTTTATTAAAGCAGTACACTCAGAGGAGCCAAAATTTAAGACTTCCAGCATGAGAGCACCAGTGCCTGCATGGGACCTCAACTATGTCTTGGACAAACTCACCCTGCCTCCTTTTGAGCCAGAAGCTACTGCTGACATAAAGTCTTTATCTTGGAAAACAGCTCTGCTGCTAGCAATAACTTCTGCAAGATGAGTTTCAGAGCTACAGGCACTCATGGCTGTGGAACCTTTTATCATTTTTTATCCAGACAGGGTCTCTCTGAGGACAAACCCAACATTTATGCCTAAGGTGGTGTCCAGTGTGGCTCTCAACCAAACTATTCACCTGCCAACCTTTTATCCAAATCCACAGAATAAGGGGGAGAGAGTTCTGCATTCTTTGGATGTACACAGACAGTTTAGATTCTACTTGGATAGAACCAAAGTTTTCAGAAAGACAGAGCACCATTTAAGTAGCATATGCTGCAGGATCACAAGGAAAGGCTATTTCAAAGCAGACTATTTAAAAGTGGATAGGCCACTGCATTCATTTGTGCTACGTACACCATGGCAAGCCAGTACCTAAGGGCATTAGGCCACACTCAACCAGAGCTGCAGCCACTTCAGCAGCCTTTCTCAGGGGAGTACCTACCAAGGACATTTTAGAGGCTGCTACTTGGAGATCAGTGCACACCTTTACAAAGCACTATCATCTGCCATTCTACTCTAAATCCAGGGCAGGCTTTGCCACTGCTGTGCTGCATGGCCTCATGGCCACTCCTAATGCTGTTTAGCTCCAGCCTCCTAACCATAGCTTTGGGACTCTACCTAAATGTAATGACTGCAACAGTGAAACACGAAGAACATCGTACAGTTGTGTACCTACCATAAATGTAGATGTTCGAGTGTATTCACTGTTGCAGTCCAGGTTACCCACCCACCATCCCCCCTTTTTTTCTGATGGAACCTGTCTTTCCTTCTCTGATTTATACAACCCATGTGATGTACTTGCTTGTAGATGAAGGTAAATCTTATATTGGTGCATGTAATTATACATATATAAATTTTGGCAACCCTTTTTGGGGGCACCTGACATCTGGGGCAAGAAAAACTAAAGAAAATGGCGTCTGCTGCTTCTTTTATACCCCTGACGACCTGATGTCAGGGAAGGGGCGACAGCAGCCGACGCAGGACCCAAGACTTTGGAATTCAGGCCGGCTGAGGGCAACCTGCCAGCAGGATTACCCAAATGTAATGACTGCAACAGTGAATACACTTGAACATCTACATTTATGGTAAGTGTACACAACTGTACTTTCTTCGCACTACCGATGTTCGACACAAACCGACTACTTCAGTTCTGTCTAAAACTACCGAGTTTCTAAGGCCAAAAGTACACGGTATGCCTAGAAAACCGACGACCGAAGCGCATCATTGCCACAACATCAAATGCTTAGAATAGCAGAAGACCTTATTATTCTGATTAGGGGAAGTCACCCTTGCCCTGCTAAGAGAAAAATAGATCAGTCCCCAGCAGCTTCCAACAGACCACGAGTCTGACGACTCTGAGGGTTCTTATTATGAAGACATGCCCTTATATGCTTATGGGGATTCAGATGCAGAGGAATCCATCCCCATCTCCCTCTTCTCCAGTGGATTTTTCTTTTGGTGAAACCTTACATACTTTAAGAGAGCATTTCCATTGGGAATGCCACGACTGTCCTCAGTCCAAAAAGAGACTTAGAGAATTTCTAGACTTGCCACAACATAGGTCTTTAGCAATACCCCCAGTCCTGGAAGTGGTTGATGATATCTTTATGGAATCCGGTCTTACTCCTGACACTTTACCCCCTGCTCCTTGGAAACCAGACAGGTACTACAGAGTACCTGACTCTCACAAATTCCTTTTCAAAAATCCTACTGCTGACCCAGAGGTAATTTCCCAGGGGCCTAAAGGTATCAAAGCAACTACAGCTAAGAATCCCACCCCTTCGGACAGGGATTCCAGAGCTTTGGACAGATGGGGTAAGAAAGTATATACCTCTGCAACTCTCGCCATTAGGGCTTTAAGTTGTCAGTTTCACATGCTGAAGTTACCAACAACATATTATTGAACTTATTAAGCAAAAAATATCTACCTTTACAGACTGTGCAGAAAATAAAGAATTGCAGGAGCTTATGCTTTCTGCAAGCCAAGTCAGCAAGCATACATTGCAGTGTGGCTTTGATGCCCTAGAAGCATCTTGCAGGGCAGCAGTCACTGGTTCTGTACTGATAAGGCATGTTTGGCTTAAGGAGCAGACCTTGCCAGACCTTGTCAAATCAAAGTTATTAGACATTCCTTTGAACAAGGACAGTCTGTTTGGCACCAAAGCAGAAGAGGTTCTTAAAAAGATGGAAGAAAAAGCTAAATCTATGCAGACAGTAAAAGAATTCTTGCA
This sequence comes from Protopterus annectens, assembly GCF_019279795.1. Classification (NCBI taxonomy): domain Eukaryota; kingdom Metazoa; phylum Chordata; order Ceratodontiformes; family Protopteridae; genus Protopterus; species Protopterus annectens. The sequence continues at coordinate 9,824,318 of NC_056742.1, forward strand.
AGTACAGCCTCCTTTATTCAGTAGGCATTGCCCCTGTAAACATTGGTCCTTTCCAGCCCCCTCAAGGCCATCTCAAACTAGACCCAGGGAAACGGACTCCCCAGATTACAGTCTCAGGGTATGCAGAGATCTAAGCAATGGAGTGCCTGCACCACTAAAGCAGGGAGTGCTAAGCCAACCCCTTACGGAAAGAATTCCCAATGACTTCTCAACTCCACTCCCAAACTCTCCCCAACTGCTTGTGCCCCTAGGAGGAAAACTTGCCCTTCATGCAAAACATTGGATTTCCACCACCAAAGATAGATGGGTCCTCAACATTGTATTCCAGGGGTACAAATTTTACTTCCACTCACTGCCAACCCCAAAAGGGTTCCCAGACCTTCCTCCAAACCAGTGGGCAGAGGCACAACACCAAGTTCAATCCCTGCTCTCTATAACGGCTATTCAGCCTGTTCCTGTGGAACAGTTAGGTCAAGGATTCTATTCCAGACTTTTCCTGGTACCCAGAAAAGAGGGCACTTGGCGCCCAATCCTAGATCTTTCAATTCTCAACACTTTCCTGGTGATACCAAAATTCAAAATGCTCACCCTGCAGCAGCTTCTACCTATGCTAGCAAAAGATGCCTGGTTAGTCACCATAGACTTAAAAGACGCCTATCTGCACATCCCTATAAGGGAGTCATATAGGAAATAGCTACGCTTTAGGGCAGGATCTGTGCGTTATCAGTTCTCTGCACTTCCCTTTGGCTTATCCACTGCTCCCAAAATATTCACAAAATGCCTGGCTCCAGCCATTGCTTACTGCAGACAGGGAAATATTCAAATTTACCTGTACTTAGACGACTGTCTGATTCAGGCAGACAGTCTAAAATGCTGTTGCAGTACCTGACATTTGTAAAAAACGTTCTAACCTCCCTGGGGTACACCGTCAATGAAAAGACATCAAAACTATCTGACAAGACTGTTTTACTCAAATGGCCACCAGAACCCAGCTATCCGCAAGGAAAATCCTGCAGGCCCTAGGGTTTGTGGCCTCATGCATCCTACTAATTAGGTTCATAGGTGGGTACTAGGCTGTCTGCCTGAAGGCATTTATAAGCCTAGCCAGAATGTGTTGGCTTTCGCTGTCCCCTTAGATTAGTTCCCTGTGCCTTTGTCTAGCAGAGCCATTGAAGTGATCCCCGAGGTAAACTTTCTGTTTCCCATCCACTCGTCAAGGTTTCTTTTGAAGAGTATTAGAGAGGAGCTCTGCCTAATGTAGATTGGGATCTTGTTCCAAAGCATGGGAAGTCTCTGGGACAGGAATATATCCCTCCAGCACATCCTGTTTATTTTTGTGGTGAGGTTTAGATCCCTAGAGCGTGTGGCTCGAGGGGAAAAGGTTTTCTTTAGGTGGAGCATGCCCATCAATTCTGGGTTGGACATGGCCTTGTATGTCAGGCAGAGATCACCTCTGAGTAGGCGGTATACATCCGAGTACATCTGGAGTTTCTTCAGTCGAGTTTTATAGGGCATCTGTTTGAGGCCATTGATCCTCTTGCTGAGGTACTTCTGTGGTCTTTCCAGCTGTTGCAGGTGTCTTGTAAGGTGCATCCCAAATGGGGAGCTGTACTCTAAGATGGGTCTGATGAGTGATGAGTAGAGGGGCACAATTACCTCTTTTGATCTGGATAAGAACCCTTTTGTGATTAGGTGGGCCACATAGAAGGATTTTTTAACCACTTTGGCAGTGTGATTATCAAAGGTGAGATTACTATCTACTTGGGTCCCCAGATCCCTTATTACGTCTTCTGTATTTAGGGGATTGCCAACTATGTGGTAGTTTGTGGGTAGGAAACTTCAGTTGCACTTAAAAAGTCTTTGGTGCCAACATTCTCAGGACCTGGAAACAGTCATTCCTATCATACCCTGTCTAAGGACAGTGTTTCTTTGGTGGGCAGCAGCATGCAACCACAACAAGGGACTGCCCTTTACTCAACCCCACGCCACCCAGACCCTAACCACAGATGCATCAGACTATGCCTGATGGGCACACATGGACAGCAAGTGCATTCAGGGCCACTGGAGCCCAAGTCAAATTCATCTGCACATCCACCAAAAATAGATGCCTACTGTCCAGCATGCTCTGACAGCTTTCAGATCCCTACTGTCACCAGGACACCTGCTAATAAAAACAGACAACAGTTATGTGGTACATCAACAAGCAGGGGGAACCCACTCTTACCCACTCTGCAGGCTAGCCATGGCCCTGTGGAACATGGCCTTGGACATGCAGGTCCATCTGCAAGCTCAATTCCTGCCAGGCAAACAACTCACTGGCAGACGACTTAAGCAGAAATCTCCTAGACCCACATGAGTGGCAATTATAGCCCAGCACCTTCAAACTTCTGATTCAGAAATCAGGGATCCCAGAGGTGGATCTCTTTGCCTCCCCCTGCAACCACCAGCTCAGCAAATTCTGCACCAGGACACCTCACAGCAGGGCCTGGAAAGTGTATGCCCTATCCCTTCAGTGGGTAAATCTCTCAATCTATGCCTTTCTGCCTCATCTCTCAAGAGTATTGCTCAAGATAAGACAGGACAGACCAAGGACAGTTCTGATTGCCCTGGACTGGCCATGCCAGCACTGGTACCCACTCCTGCACAGCCTGTCACTGGTGCCACACTGGCACCTACACCATAACCCAACCCTGCTCTCTCAGCAGGGGGGACAGATCTTGCATCCATAACTGCAAACACTAAATCTTGCAGCCTGGCTTATTCCTTGAATTCTCTTCCAATAACCAGCCTAAGCTAGCAGGTGCTGGACGTCATTCTTGAAGCCAGAAGACCCGGTACAAGGAAATCTTATGCTGATAAGTGGAAAAGGTACTGCTCCTGGATTCAATCTAAAGGAGAGAACACAACTCTGTCCTCCTTGCCTCTAATCCAGGATTACTTAGCAGATCTGTTCACAGGGGCCTACCCTTCTCCTCCATTAAGATTCATGCCTCTGCCATTTCGGATCATTACAACACTGAGCTCTCTCACCCTCTTATCAAACAGTTCCTGAGAGGGGCAAACAACTTAAGGCCACCAAGGAGAACACCCTCCCCTGCTTGGGACCTTAACTTTGTACTGGAAAAGCTCATGCTTCCCCCCTTTGTGCATGCAGCGTCAGCAGAGTTAAAATTCCTCTCTTGGAAAACAGCCTTGTTTCTGGCCATCACTTCAGCTAGAAGAGTGTCTGAGCTACAAGCACTTATGGCTGTGGAACTCTTCATTATTTTCCATGCTGATAGGGTTTCCCACAGGACTAACCCTTTCTTTATGCCTAAAGTGGTGTCCAGTGTGGCTCTCAACCAATCTATCCATTTGCCAACTTTCTTCCCTAATCCTCAAAATAAAGGGGAAAGGATCCTGCACTCCTTGGACGTGCACAGACAGCTCATATTCTACCTTGATAGGACTAAGCCCTTCAGGAAATCTGACCAGTTACTAGTCAGCTTTGCGCCAGGGGCAGAGGGCAAGGCCATTTCAAAATAAACAATTTCCAAATGGATAGCACAATGCATCCATTTCTGCTACAAGCACCATGGGAAACCAACCCCTCATGGGGTCAGAACGCATTCCATTAGGGCAACTTCTGCCTCTACAGCATTCTTCAGCGGAGTCCCTACCAAGGACATCCTAGAAGCTGTTACCTGGAGTTCTGTACACACCTTCACCAAGCATTGCCACCTGCCTATCTTTTCCAAATCCAGGGCGGGTTTTGCAACAGCAGTCCTGCAAGACATACTAGCCAGCCCCAAATCTTCTTGACTGCCTCCACCCTTCTTCAGCTTTGGGAATCTACCCAAGTGTGATGACTGCAACAGTTAAACATGAAGTACATAGTACAGATATTCTTCGTGTTTCAATGTTGCAGTCATTACATTTGGGTTATCTGCTTGCAATAGCCCTCAGTTGGCCTGATTAATAAAGTCATGGGTCCTGCGTCGGTTGCTGTCCCTTCATCCATGACATCAGGTCGTCAGGGATATAAAACATGCAGCCGATGCCATTACATCAGTCTTTCTTGCAGTGCGGTGCCCGAAGCAGAAGCAGTTCGCAAGTGCCAGTCGGCCGACTCCTGAAATTTTCGTTTTCGAGTTTCAGAAACGAAGTCTTCAACTAAAGCTAAGTACCCCATTGGGGAAACTTTTTCTGGCTTCTTACCGATGTCAGTTAAAGTTAATAATTGCATTACTTTTGGAAAGCAAATAGCTCACAAAGATTTTCATTTGTACCGTATTCCTTGCCTAGGACCTGACCACGATGTGCCTTGCTGTCGGTTTTGTGCTTTATTTAATCAGCGCACTATCCGTCGTCTGTATATTTTCGCTTCTAATTGTTTCAGTCCTCAGTTTAATTATCCAGAAATGTCGTTGGTTAGCCATCCGACTACCAGGATTCCGAAAATATGCAAAGATAAAGACAGAGACAGGCCGCCGAGGTCCAAAGCTGCCGATGACGCTTCTCCTAAGCCAGTCGCCAGTTCGCCGGTACTCAGTGAGGTGCTTTCGCAGCCCTTGATACCCACTACTTCTGACTCGCAGGCCTCTACTGAGACCCATTTGGAGTCCTAAATGCTTCAGCTATGGAACCTGCGGATGTCTCTACCTTGGATGGGTCCAGAGCCGCTGTGCAGGCACCGGCTTCTGAGGGTGTATTCAGGCCTATGGGCTTAAATATTAAACCGATGCCTCCTTCTTCATTTAGGCCAAAATCTCGAACCATGCCTAAGAAACCGATGCCGAGGCCACATGCTCAGGCCTATGCCTAAAAAACAAATGATAAGAATGGCTGAAGATCTTATAACTCTAATCAGGGGAAGCCAACCTTCCTCTTCTAAGAAACCTAGGACTGAAGTTGTTTATGAATATTCTGAGCAGGATTCTGATTTTTCTGATTCTTCTGATGGTCTGGATTTGCCCTTATCTACCTATGAGGATTCTGATGCAGAGGACTCTATTCCCTCTGCTTCCCCTCCAGAGGATTTTTCTTTTGGGAAAGCCAGGATTTTTCTGATTCAAAAAAGAGGCTTAGGGATATCTTACTCCTGCCTCAGCATAGGCCTTTAGCTATTCTTCCTGTACTATACATTGTTGATGATGCCTTTTCAAAATCTAGTTTCGCCCCTGATTCTTTGCCTCCTGCTCCCAGAAAACCTGATAGATATTACAGGGTTCCTAATTCTCACAAGTTCCTTTTTAAAAATCCTATTGCGGATCCAGAGACTATTTCACAGGGACCCAAGGGCATTAAGGCTTCTACTGCTAAAAATCCTACCCCCTCTGTTAGAGACTCCAGGGCACTTGATATATGGGGTAAGAAAGTTTACTTTTCTGCAACCTTGGCCATTAGGGCTTTAAACTGCCAGTTTCTTATGTTAAAGTATCAACAACATGTTATTGGATTGCTTAAACAGAAAATGATGTTAATTCCTGACTGTGCTGAAAATAAAGAATTACAGGATTTAATGCATTCTGCTGAACAGGTGGGAAAACATAATTTGCAGTGTGGATTTGATTCATTAGAGGCCTCTTGCAGGGCTGCTGTTACTGGGTCTGTGCTCAGAAGGCATGCTTGGCTTAAGGAGCAAGGTTTGCCTGATCATGTTAAAGCTAAATTGTTGGATGCTCCCTTAAATCAGGACCGCCTGTTTGGCAGCAAGGCTGAGGAAGTTCTTAAAAAGATGGAAGATAAAGCTAAATCTATGCAAACTGTTAAAGATTTCTTACAAGTTCAGCCTCCAAGGTTTAGTAGGCACTGGCCCTTGAAAATGTGGTCCTTTCCAGCCCCTTGCACGTCTTCTCAAGCCAAACCCGGACACTGCAGAAAACCCAGGTTTCAGTCCCAAGGGACACACAAGACTAGGCAGTGGGGGGGTTTCCACACCCAAGCCTGGGAGTAGTAAGACTCCCCCTTATGGAAAACTGTCTCAATTACTTGCTTTTAAAACTTCCAAGCACTTCCCAACTGAATGCTCCTTTAGGCAGAAAGATAGGTTTGCAGGCCAAAAACTGGGAACTCATTACCCAGGACAAATGGGTTTTAAATATAGTGTCCCAAGGATACAGATTTCATTTCCACACGTTACCAACACCAAGCGGGTGGCCAGACCTACCCTCAAATCAGTGGGCAGAGGCCCAAAATCAAGTACTCTCTCTCTTAAACATGGGGGCTATTCAGTTGCTACCAAAAGAGGAAAAGGGACAAGGTTTCTATTCGAGACTTTTCCTGGTACCCATATGGCATCCTATCCTGGACCTTTCTATTCTAAACACCTTTCTGGTGATTCCAAAATTCAAAATGCTGACTCTTCACCAGCTGCTTCCTATGCTAGGCAAGGATGCATGGTTGCCAACACTAGACCTAAAAGAAGCATACCTGCACATCCCTATCAGGGAGTCTTGCAGAAGATACCTATGCTTCAAAGCAGGCTGCATGCACTATCAGTTCTCTGCACTGCCCTTTGGCTTATCTGCTGCGCCCAGGGTATTCACAAAGTGCCTAGCTACAGTCATTGCATTTTGCAGGCAAGGAAATATTTAAATATATCCATACCTGGACAATTGCCTAATTCAGGCAGAAAGCAAGGACATTCTTTTGAATCATCTGGCCTTTGTTCAAAGGGTACTGACTTGTCTGAGGTTCACCATAAACGAAAAGAAATCCCACCTGGTACCCTGCCAACAAATTATATTCCTGGGAGCAAGCTTGAATAAAACTTCCCAGATGGCTTTCTTCATGCCAGAGAAACGGATGCATTTGACAACTTACTTCAAACATGTGGCCACAGAAACCCAGCTATCTGCAAGGCAAATACTGCAAGCCTTGGGGTTCATGGCCTCCAGCATTCTTCTAATTCCATATGCAAGTATGCATATGAGGCAACTACAGTGGTATCTCAAGAGCCTATGGTGTCAACATTCACAGGATCTAGAAGCAAGGATTCCTATCATACCTTGCCTATGCCTAGAGTTCCTTTGGTGGGCAGAGGCCTGCCACCAAAACAGGGGGCTACCATTCACATTACCCCCTGCCACCCAAATCTTAACAACAGATGCATCAGACTATGCATGGGGGGGCTCACCTGGCAGGGAAGTGCATTCAGGGCAAATGGAACCCAAGTCAAATGCACCTACACATAAATCAAAAGGAAATGTTAGCTGTACAAAATGCTCTGGCCTTCAAGGACCACATTCTTCCAGGACAACTAATGGTAAAGACAGACAACACCACTGTCATGTGGTACGTAAACAAGCAGGGGACTACATATTCTTACCCCCTCTGCAGACTAGCCATGGCACTGTGGAACACAGCCTTGAGCTACCAAGTTAATCTACAGGCTCAATTCCTGTCAGGAAAACTAAATACACTGGCAGACGGAGTAAGCAGAAACCTCATGGATCCACACAAGTAGAAACTGGAACCAAAGATTTTCAACATGTTGACAAGCAGATGGGGGAGCCCAGACATAGACCTGTTTGCCTCCCCCCAGAACCACCAACTGGACAAAATTTACACAAGGATTCCCCACAAGCTAACTTGGAAAGTGGATGCTGTATCCTTCAGCTGGAAAAACCTCTCAGTTTATGCCTTTCCTCCTCTGCCTCTGCTCTCTAAGGTACTACTAAAGATCAAACAGGACAAGCCAAGGACGATTTTAATTGCACCACACTGGCCTCACCAACACTGGTACCCACTCTTGCGCAGTGTGTCATGCTTGGCTCCATGGCACCTGCCTCAGATTCCTTCCCTGTTGTCTCAGCAGGAGAACCAGATTCTGCACTCTCAGCTGCAAACCCTGAACTTAGCAACCTGGCTAATTACCTAATCTCTCCTTCACCATCCCTCAGTAAATCAGTGATGGATATCATTTTAGAGGCAAGGAGGCCTAGTACTACAAAATCTTATGCTGCAAAATGGAAAAGATTCTGTGCCTGGAACCAATCTCAAGGAATGAACGCAGCAGTGCCCAATTTACATCAGATTCTACCATACTTGACTGAGATGCTTCATAAGGACTTTATCTTTTTCCTCCATCAAAATTCATGCCTCAGCCATTTCAGCTCATTATAGCACAGAGCCTCCCCTCTTCTCTCACCCACTGCTCAGGCAGTTCCACAGAGGGGCCAAAAATTTAAGGCCACCCAGGAGAGCTCCAACTCCAGCCTGGGATCTTAACTTTGTCTTGGAAAAACTCACTCTTCCTCCTTTCGAGCCAGCTGCTACTGCAGATTTAAAATTTCTTTCCTGGAAAACAGCTTTCCATTTGGCAATCACTTCTGCAAGAAGGGTATCTGAATTACAGACCCTTATGGCAGTGGAACCTTTCATCATCTTTCATGCGGACAGTGTGTCCCTCAGAACCAATCCCTCCTTCATGCCCAAGGTGGTATCCAGTGTGGCTCTTAATCAGTCCATTCATTTGCCTACCTTCTTTCCTAACCCACAGAACAAAGGGGAATGGATACTACTCTCTTTAGATGTGCACAGACAACTTAGATTCTACTTGAACAAGACTAAACCTCAAAGGAAATCTAAACAACTGCTGGTGGCATTTGCTGCAGGGACAGAGGAGAAAGCTATTTCAAAACAAGCCATTTCAAAATGGATAGGCCACTGCATTCATTTTTGCTATAAACATCATGGAAAACCTATCCCACAGGGCATCATACCCCATTCAACCAGGGCTACATCTACCTCTACAGCCTTTCTCAGCGGCGTCCCTACTAGGGACATCCTAGAAGCTGCTACCTGGAGTTCTGTACATACTTTCACCAAACATTATCATTTGCCAATTTTCTCTAAATCCAGAGCTGGTTTTGCCACTGCAGTCTTGCAGGGCATTATAGCTGGTCCTAATTCTATTTAAATTCCTCCTCCCAACCTTAGCAGAATCTACCCAAATGTAATGACTGCAGCAGTGAAACACAAAATCTGCAAGGCAAATACTGCAAGCCTTGGGGTTCATGGCCTCCTGCATTCTTTTAATTCCGTATGCAAGACTGCATATGAGGAAACTTCAGTGGTACTTAAAAAGTTTATGGAGTCAACATTGTCACAGCCTGGAAACAATGATTCTTTTCATTCCTTGCCTGCAACTAGAGTTCCTATGGTGGGCAGAGGCCTTCCACCAAAACAAGGGATTGCCATTCACACCACCCCCTGCCACCCAAACCCTAACTACAGATGCATCAGACTATGCATGGTGGGCTCATCTGGCAGGGAAGTGCATTCAGGGCAAATGGAGTCCAAATCAAATGCAACTTCATATCAATCAAAAAGAAATGCTAGTTGTACAGAATGCACTGACAGTCTTCATGGACTGCCTTCATCCAGGACAACTAATGGTAAAGATAGACAACTCCACAGTTATGCGGTACATAAACAAGGAGGGGGGTATACATTCCTACCCCCTCTGCAGACTAGCCATGGCATTGTGGAACTAGGCCTTGAGCTGTCAAGTACAACTACAAGCTCAATTCCTGCCAGGAAAGCTGAATATTTTGGCAGACGAACTAAGCAGAAATCTCATAGACCCACATGAATGGAAACTGGAACCACAGATTTTCAACATGTTGACATGCAAATGGGGAGCCCAGACATAGATCTTTTTGCCTCACCCCAGAACTACCAGTTAGACAAATTTTGCACAAAAACTCCTCACAAAAAAGCCTGGAAAGTGGATGCTCTGTCCTTCAGCTGGGAAAACCTGTCACTCTATGCCTTTCCCCCTCTGCCTCTGCTCTCCAAAGTTCTACTAAAAGTCAAACAGGACAAACCAAAAATGATTTTGATTGTTCCAGACTGGCCTCGCCAACCCTGGTACCCACTCCTACGCAGTCTGTCACAAATTTCTCCATGGCACGTGCCTCAGACACCTTCCTTACTGTCTTAGCAGAACAACCAAATTCTGCACCCTCAGCTCCAAACATTGAATCTTGCAGCTTGGCTAATCACTTAAATTCCCCCTTAGCATCCCTCAGCAAACCTGTGATGGATGTCATTTTGGAGGCAAGAAGACCTAGTACTAGAAAATCTTATGCTGACAAATGGAAAAGATTCTGTGCCTGGAACCAATCTCAAGGGATAAGCACAGCAGTGCCCAATTTACCTCAGATTTTGCAATACCTAACTGAGATGCTTCACAAGAGCCTGTCTTTTTCTTCCATAAAAATCCATGCCTCAGCCATTTCAGCTCATTACAACACAGAACCCCCCCCCCCTTTTCTCTCATCCTCTGCTAAAGCAGTAGCTCAGAGGGGCCAAAAACTTGAGGCCACCCAGGAGAGCTCCAACCCCTGCCTGCGACCTTAACTTTGTATTGGAGAATCTCACTCTCCCTCCTTTCGAGCCAGCTGCTACTGCAGACTTAAAATTTATTTCCTGGAAAACAGCCTTCCTTTTAGCAATCACTTCGGCTAGAAGGATTTCATAATTACAGGCCCTTATGGCAGTGGAGCCTTTCATCGTCTTTCATGCGGACAGGGTTTCACTCAGGACAAACCCATCCTTCATGCTCAAGGTGGTATCCAATGTGGCTCTTAATCAGTCCATTCATTTGCCAACTTTTTTTCCCAATCCACAGAACAAGGGGGAGCAGATTCTGCATTCATTGGATGTACACAGACAACTTAGATTTTACTTGGACAGGACTAAATCTCGAAGAAAATCTGAACAACTGCTGGTAGCATTTGCCGCAGAGGCAGAGGGAAAGGCTATTTCAAAGCAAACCATTTTCAAATGGATAAGCCTTTGTATTCATTTCTGCTATAAGCACCATGGAAAACCTATTCCCCAGGGAATCAGATCCCATTCCGCCAGGGCTGCATCTATTTCGACAGCCGTTCTGAGATATTCTAGAAGCTGCTACATGGAGTTCAGTTCATACTTTTTCACCAAGCATTATCATATACCAATTTTCTTTAAATCCAGAGCTGGCTTTGCCACTGCTGTTTTGCAGGGCCTTACAGCCGGTCCTAATGCTGTATTAATCCATCCTCCCAACCATAGCTTTGGGAGTCTACCAAAATGTAATGACTGCAGCAGTGAAACACGAAGAACATAGTACAGTTGTGTACACTTACCATAAATGTAGATGTTCGAGCGTATTCACTGTTGCAGTCCTGGTTACCCTCCCTCCAGCCCCCTGTTTTTTTCTCTTACTATGCCTCTACTTTCGTTTACTACACTTAAAAGCCTTTTTGGTGTATTTGCTTTTGTTTGGAGGTATATTTTTGTGTTTTAAATTATTTATATATATTTTGCTCCCCATTTGGGGGGCACCTGACATCTGGGGCATGAACAAATTATGTAATGGCATCGGCTGCATGTTTTATACCCCTGAAGACCTGACATCATGGAAGAAGGGACAGCAACCGACGCAGGACCCAAGACTGTTAATCAGGCCGACTGATGGCAACCTGCCAGCAGATTACCCAAATGTAATGACTGCAACAGTGAATACACTCAAACATCTACATTTATGGTAAGTGTACACAACTGTACTTTTTATACCCCTGACGACCTGACGTCATGGAAGAAGGGACAGCAACCGACGCAGGACCCAAGACTTTGTTAATCAGGCCGACTGAGGGCTACTGCAAGCAGATAACCCAAATGTAATGACTGCAACAGTGAATACACTCAAACATCTACATTTATGGTAAGTGTACACAACTGTACTTTGTGTACACTTACCTTAAATGTAGATGTTCGAGTGTATTCACTGTTGCAGTCCTGAATGTTCATCATGTTACCCTGCTGCAGTCATCACACTTGGGTTATCCTGCCGTCAGGCGGTCCCGCAGTCGGCCTGAATTCCAAAGTCTTGGTCCAGCGTCGGTTGCTGTCGCTTCTTCCCTGACGTCAGTGCGTCAAGGGTATATAAGAGGCATCCGACGCCATTTTCTTCAGTTTTTCTTGCCGCGCAGCCCCCTTGTCTCTCTCTCTCTTTCTCTCTCCTCACTATGCCTATTACTCACCCCTTTCAGGGGTATTGGTATTTACTTTTTACTGGTGGTGTTTTCCCCATCATAACCTAGCTCCCTATTTGGGGGGGCTCCTGACATTCGGGGCAAGAAAAACTGAAGTAATGGTGTTGGCTGCCTGTTTTTATACTGCTGACAACCTGATGTCAGGCCTGGAGCGACAGCACCAGACGAAGAAATACGAAGTCTATGGTATTTGGGCCGACTGAGGGCTACCTGCAGACAGATAACCCATGTGTGATGACTGCAACAGTGAATACATTCTAACATGTACATTTATGGTAAGTGTACACAACTGTACTTTGTATTCAACTTTGCTGGCATCAACATAGATAATAAATGGTTAGACATATATGATTATAGCATGAATGATCAAACAGTGACAAATGCCCAGTATCGACAAAACATAGCGAACACTAACACCTAAAACAACAACCTTGAGATTGCAAAAAAAGAAAACAGTTTCCTTCTGCAATTTTTAAACCAAAACCCTGATGCAAAATTTAGACCTAATTTGCCAGAATAGTGGTAATGTTAAGGAAAGTTTTTTTTTTTCTTTTTTTAAAGGTAAGAAGTAGGGTTAGGGTTAGGGTCAAGATTAGGTTAAGTAGGCATTACTGAGGTGGTCCAGGGTGGTAGCAACTTAGTAATGCATACTAACCCTACCAGTAGTCAAGACAGGCTCAGAAATACAGACACACATGCGTGCATGCATGCATGCAACAATAGGTTCATACCCTTTTACCACTAACAGTAATTGTAGTCCTAACCCCCTCACACACAAACATAAAACCCACGTACCTGTTTCAGCAAAGCAGACATTGAACATAACACACATTTCAATAAACAATTTGCATAAATAATCCTGAAGTTTATTCTGTCAAACAAATTCCTGGTCACCAAAAATGAATGGAACCTTTTTGATATATCCTTATGCAAAAACTATAAACCCCAGATTGCCACAACTGTAGAGATTAAATCTTTATTAAATGGTTAGTGCTTTCGCTGTATAAGCAAACCGCTTCTTCAGACCAACAAGAAAAGTTTTAACTTTCCATCAGTGAGAAATGCTTATGCTACTTTCTTCATTGCTAATTGGTTTTATATATGTACGTATTTATTACTTTGTCTTTGGATGGTTTAAATTTTCAGTTTATTTTAATAATTGATTGATGTTCATCGTGCATACAGCTGCAGTCATAACAGATGGGTTATCCTGCCATCAGGCGGGTCCTCGGTCGGCCGAATTCCAAAGTCTAGGTCCGGCGTCGGTTGTCGTCGCTTCTTCCCTGACATCAGTGCGGCAGGGGTATAAAAGAACCAGCCAACGCCATTTTCTTCAGTCTTTCTTGCCGCGTGGTGCCCGAAGCAGAAGCAGTTCGCAAGTGCCGGTCGGCCAGCTCCTGAGATTTACGAAAATTTTTCAGCCGAAGTCTTCTTGAAAGCTAAGTACCCTGTTGGGGAAACTTTTCTTGCCTCAGACCGATGTCAGACAAAGTTAATAATTACATTTCATGTGGGAAGCAAATACCGCATAAGGATTTCCATTCCTTCTGCATTCCTTGCTTAGGCCCAGACCACGACGTCTCGGCCTGTCGTTTTTGTGCTAGATTCAACAAACGCACTATTAAGCATCGGGCGGAGTTATGTTGTCGGATACTCCGACTCCAGTTTTGAGTAAAAGACGCAAAGATAAGGACCGACATACGAGGTCCGCGACTTCTACCGACACCACGCTAAAGCCGGCTACAGGTGCTCCGGTTCTCAGCGAGGCACCTACGCAGCCCCTGAGTACCGATGTCGCTTCTTTAGTGGTGTCTTCTGTGCCCGAGGTCGCAGGCTACTCGGCCCCCACTCCGACTACAGATACCGACGCCACTCTTGGCGGGGAAACTCAGAGTTTAGACAGGCCTGCCACCTCTCAAGGTGTCTTCAGGCCTTCCTCTTTTTCCATTAAGGCTTTCACAAAATCTAAAGCAGCCATGAAAACTAAAAGACAAGCTCCACAGAGCCCCTCTCAAGGCCCCATGCCTAAAAAAACAGATGCTCAAAATGGCTGAGGATTTGATTACTCTTATCAGGGTTCTCAACCCCCCTCGGACAAAAGGCCCAGATTGGAGGAAGACTACCCTTCCTCAGACCAAGCCTCTATTACCTCAGAACATTCTGAGGACCAGGAATATTCATATTCCCCTTTTGAAGATTCTGATGCTGAGGAGTCCATTCCCTCGGTCTCCCCCCCGAGGACTATTCTTTTGGGGAAACCTTACATACCTTGAGGGAACACTTTCACTGGGAAGGCCAAGATTACTCAGATTCCAAGAAAAGGATCAGGGATTTTCTCTTGCTTCCTCAGAACAGGCCTCTGGCTATCCCTCCTGTCTTGGATATATTAGATGATGTGTACACAGAAGCCAGCCTCAACCCAGATTCTTTACCTCCAGCTCCTGTTAAACCTGACAGGTATTACCGGGTTCCTGATTCACACCAATTCCTATACAAAAGCCATGCTGCTGACCCAGAAACTATTTCACAGGGTCCCAAGGGAATTAAGGCCTCTACTGCCAAAAACCCATTACCTTCAGAGAGAGATTCCAGAGCTTTAGAAAGGTGGGGGAAAAAGGTATACACCTCGGCCACTTTAACCATGAGGGCATTAAACTGTCAGTTCCATATGTTAAAGTATCAACAGTTTTTGTTATCTCAGTTGAAAATCAAAATGACACAACCTGAACAACCAGATTTAAAGGAGTTGCAGGATGTGTTGCATAGTGCAGAGCAAGTGGGTAAACATACCTTTCAATGTGGTTTTGATGCTTTAGAGGCCTCATGTAGAGCTGCTGTTACAGGGTCTGTCATACGTAGACATGCTTGGCTCAAAGAGCAAACCTTACCAGATCATGTCAAAGCTAAATTACTAGATGCACCTCTTCAAAAAGATGTATTGTTTGGTGTTAAAGCTGAGGAGGTACTAAAGAAAATGGAGGAAAAGGCAAGATCAATGCAAACAGTGAAAGATTTCCTACAGGTACAACCTCCACGTTTCAGCAGAAACTGGCTTTCAAAAAATTGGTCCTTTCCAGCCATGGACAGACCTCAAAGAGGTAGATACAGGCGCCCGAGGGGTAGAGGGCAATCTCAAGGATCATTTAGAGCCAGACAATGGCAAGCACCTGCACCAAGAGGTGGAGAGGATAGATCACAGTCATTCAGAAAGCAGACACAATGACTTTCCCCTTTGCATGCCAAGCAAAGCTTTAATGGCAGCACCTTTAGGCGGAAAACTGGCATTATTTTCAAAAAATTGGCATATTGTCACAAAAGACAAATGGATCCTGGACATTATAGACAGAGGCTACAGACTCCACTTTCACACCCTTCCAAAAATGAGAGGCATGCCAAACCTGCCACAAAATCAAAGGGCAGAGGCACAAAAACAAATTTCAGCTCTCATGGACATGAAAGCTATTCAAGAGGTACTTGCAAAAGAACAGGGTCAAGGTTTTTATTCCAGACTATTCCTGGTACCAAGGAAGGACAAAGATTGGAGACCTATTTTGGACCTATCCATCCTAAACATATTTACTCGTACCAAAATTCAAGATGCTCACATTACAGCAGCTTCTTCCCATGCTGGGCAAGGAGTCTTGGCTGGTAACATTGGACCTCAAGGAGGCATACCTGCATGTCCCTATCAGACAAGATTGCAGAAGATACCTCAGATTTCTTGCAGGTTCAACCCATTATCAATTCTCTGCATTGCCCTTTGGCTTATCTACTGCACCCAGAGTGTTTACGAAATGCCTGGCATCAGTAATTGCCTTCTGCAGTCTTCAAGGGATACAAATATACCCATATCTGGATGACTGCCTGATCCAAGCGGATTGCAAGCACATACTTCTGAAACACCTGGCGTTTGTAATAAAATTGTTGAACTTTTTGGGATACACAGTCAACAAAAAGAAATCAAAACTAATACCCTCTCAAGCAATAATTTTCCTGGGTGCCAGCTTGAATACAAACACCCAGATGGCCTACCTCACGCCAGAGAAGCAAGGGCAACTATCTCAATACTTCAGAAAAGTGGCAACCTTCACCAGGCTGACTGCAAGGAAAATCCTGCAGGCTCTGGGATTCATGGCATCTTGCATCCTGCTGATCCCATGTGCAAAGCTGCATATGAGGAAACTTCAATGGTACCTAAAAAAAACTTATGGTCTCAACACAGCCACAGTTTGGAAACAATTATACCACTCATTCCATGTCTTCAAAAGGAATTTCTGTGGTGGGCTCAAGCATGCCAAAGAAACATAGGTCTCCCCTTCTGCATGCCTCAAGCAAATCAAATCATCACAACAGACGCTTCGGACTACGCCTGGGGGGCGCACATGACAGATCAGTGCATTCAGGGCAAATGGTCCCAAAAAGAGAAGCACCTACACATCAATCAAAAGAAATGCTAGCAGTACAAAATGCTATTATGGCCTTCAAAGACCTACTGCATCCAGGCCAGCTATTGATAAGGACAGACAACACCACAGTGATGTGGTACATAAACAAATAGGGAGGAACGCATTCATACCCCCTGTGCAGACTAGCCATGTCCCTTTGGAACACGGCTCTGGAATTGCAAATCCAACTTCAAGCACAATTCCTGCCAGGGAAGGAAAACATGCTGGCAGACAACCTAAGCAGAAATATGACAGATCCACACAAATGGAAGTTGCATCCTCAAGTTTTCGCAAAGATAATTCAGGCATGGGGACGGCCAGACATAGATCTCTTTGCTACCCACAGAAATTACCTGCCGAAAAAGCTTTGCTCAAGGACCTATCATCCACAGGCCTGGAAAGTGGACGCACTTTCTTTCAATTGGACAACATTGACAGTCTATGCCTTTCCACCTCTTCCTCTGCTGCCCAAAGTTCTATTAAAAGCCAGAGCAGGGAGGCCAAAGATGATTCTCATTGCTCCAGACTGGCCAAGACAACACTGGTATCCACTCCTGAAGAGCCTGACGCATTCCCCACCATGGATCCTGCCTCTAGTGCCTCTTCTGTTGACCCAGCAGAACTTCAAAACTCTTCACAGTCAGCTGAAAACCCTCAATCTAGCCACATGGAGGATTCCTTGATTTCCCAACAGACCCTCCTCTCCAAGGAGGTGCAGGATGTCATCTTGGAGGCCAGAAGACCTTCTACTAGAAAAGCCTACTCTGCCAAATGGAAACGGTTTTGTGCCTGGAATCAGAAAAAGGGCCAGAATCCTTGGGTACTAAATTTACCTCAAATATTACAGTACCTAGCTGAGATGTTAAGACTTTCCTTCTCCTCCATCAAGATCCATGCTTCAGCCATTTCTGCACAATACAACACTGATCCTCCTTTATTCTGTCATCCTCTCTTAAGACAGTTCCTCAGAGGGGCTAAGAATATAAAACCCACAAGGAAACCACCAGTACCTGCTTGGGACCTCAACTTCATTTTAGAAAAACTGACCCTGCCTCCATTTGAGCCAGCTGCTTCAACAGAACTGCAATATTTGTCATGGAAAACAGCCTTCCTTCTGGCTATCACCTCAGCACGCAGGGTTTCGGAACTACAAGCCCTCATGGCTGTGCAACCTTTCATCATTTTCCATCAGGACAGGGTTTCCTTACGAACCAACCCTTCCTTTATGCCAAAGGTAGTATCCAGTGTAGCCTTGAATCAGACTATCCACTTACCTACCTTTTCATCCTAACCCACAAAACAAAGGGGAAAGACTACTACATTCCTTGGACATTCACAGACAACTTCGTTATTATTTGGACAGGACAAAGCCATTCAGAAAATCAGAGCAACTCTTTGTGTCCTATGCTACAGGTGCTCAAGGAAAGGCTATTTCCAAACAGACAATCTCAAAATGGATAGCCCACTACGCTTTTGTTACTCATTTCATGGAAAAACTGTACCTACAAGCATCAGATCTCACTCCACAAGGGCCACAGCTACCTCTGCAGCTTTCCTCAGGGGGGTTCCTACCAAGGATATTTTGGATGCAGCCACTTGGAGTTCTGTGCACACTTTCTCCAAGCACTATCACCTTCCACTATACTCTAAATCTAGAGCGGGCTTTGCCACAGCAGTCTTGCAGGGCATCCTTGCTCCTCCTAGTTCCACTTAGTGCCTGCCACCCCTTTTTAGCTTTGGGATTCTACCCATCTGTTATGACTGCAGCTGTATGCACGATGAACATAGTACAGTTTTGTACCTACCATAAATGTAGATGTTCGAGTGCTAATACAGCTGCAGTCCAGGTTTCCCTCCCTCCATCCCCTCTTGGGACAGGCCTTAGGACAAACACCTCCTCATGCAACCTGATTGGGGTATACTTTTATGGTGTATTTGCTTGCAAACTACTGTTTTTTGATTATATTACATTGCATTATTACATAAGCTTATGTTTTGCCTTCCTTCTGGGGGCACCTGACATCTGGGGCAAGAAAAACTGAAGAAAATGGCGTCGGCTGGTTCTTTTATACCCCTGCCGCACTGACGTCAGGGAAGAAGCGACGACAACTGACGCCGGACCTAGACTTTGGAATTCGGCCGACCGAGGACCCGCCTGACGGCAGGATAACCCATCTGATGTCCTTCATGGATGCATCTGCAGTCATAACAAGTGGGTTGTCCTGTCGTCAGGCAGCCCTGCAGTCGGCCGGATTCCAAAGTCCGGGTCGCTTCGCTGATGTCGCACTCCACCCGGCGTCATCTCTGTTGGTCTTCGGTATAAAAGCATCAGCCGACGCCATTTTCCTCAGTCTTTCTTGCGCGTGGCGAAGCAGAAGCTGTTCGCAAGTGCCGGTCGGTCGGATCCAGAGATTACTTCTACCGAATACTACTAAGACTTCTAAAGCTAAGTACCCGTTGGGGACTCTTTCTTGCCTCAGCCGATGTCAGAAAAAGTTAACAATTGTTTAACCTGTGGGAAACAAATACCTCATAAAGATTTCCACTCTTACTGTCTGCCTTGTTTAGGCCCAGCCCACGACGTAGCAGCCTGTTCGCCTGTGCCTCTTTCAACCGACGACGCTTAGGCGTCGGTCGGAGTTTGCAGAACAGTTTTCGGTTCTGATTTTGCGTACATTATGCCGTCGGATCCTCCGACTACCCCAAAAACGCAAAGATAAAGACCGACACTCGCGGTCCGCGGTTTCGGCGAAACCACGGTAAAGCAAACATGAGTGTCTCGGTTTCGCTGAAACCGAGAAAACTGATCAAAGTACAGCTGAACCTATTCTTACAACTGAGGCCCCTGCTACAACTCTTGAATCGACCTCAGAAATTTTACCCACTACGGTGGTTGACTTATCAGACACCATTCCCTTGGATGTCTCTACCCCAGCACGTGGTGCTGCTAGGCCTCCAGCTGCCATGTCCATTAAGGCCTTCGCCAGGGCTAAAGCAGCCAAGACTTCTAAAACAGTGCCTGTTAAACCCCCACATCCAGGCCCTCTTCTAGTTCTCAAATGCTTTCTTTGGCAGAAGATTTAATTTCTTTAATTAGAGGATCTCAATCTCACCCAGACAGGGCCTCTCAGCCCCCAGAGAAGAGACCTAGGGCAGAGCCCCTGAGCCAGTGTCTTCTGATGATTCTGCTGATGAATCAGACATAACTGACCAGCCTGAGGCTCCCTTCTCCAATTTTGAAGATTCTGATGCTGAAGAATCCATTCCAGCTGCTTCCCCACCAGAAGAATTCTCCTTTGGGGAAACCTTGCATGCCATGCGAGAACAGTTCCAATGGCAGCAACAGGATTTTTCAGACTCCAGAAAAGACTTAGGACCTTTCTGCACCTCCCACAGCACAGGCCCTTAGCTATACCTCCTGTTCTCTCTGTGGTGGATGATGCTTTCAATGATGTTTGCTCCGCTCCAGATTCTTTACCCCAGCCCCTGCCAAACCAGACAGATTTTACAGGGTGCCAGATACTCATCACCACCTTTACAAGGCCCCACTTGCAGACCCAGAAACTATATCCCAGGGCCCCAAGGCAGTAGCCGCGACCACAGCTAAAAACCCTATTCCTTCTGAAAGGGAAGCAAGGTCATTAGACAGATGGGGTAAAAAGGTCTACACTTCAGCTACTCTCTCAGCTAGAGCTTTAAACTGTCAGTTTCACATGATACAATACCAAGAGTTTATGCTTGATCAGTTACCTTTAAAACTAACCACTGATGAATCTCTTGATAAGAAATATGTATTAGAGATGGTAAATAACATACAACAGGTTAGCAACCATTCCTTAAAATGTGGCTATGATGCACTGGAGGCTTCATTTAGATCAGCCATGACAGGCACAGTGATAAGAAGGCATGCATGGCTAAAAGAACAAGCTTTACCGGATCATGTTAAAGCTAAGTTGCTTGATGCTCCTATGGACAAGACAAGTTTGTTTGGTACACCTGCCCAGCAGGTTATGAAGAAAATGGAAGAAAAGGCAAAATCTGTTCAAACTGTTAAAGATTTCTTGCAGGTTCAACCCCAAGGTTTAGCAGGAACTGGCCTGCCAAAATTGGTCCTTTCCTGACTCCACAAAATTTCAAAGGGGCAGGAATAGACGCTCCAGAGGCAGAAACCAATCCAGAGGAGGTGCCTACAGAGGACGACAGTGGCAAGGTAACAACAGAGGCACAGACACAGCCACTGCCACTACATCAGCACAACCACAGTGACTTAATCCAAAATCCGCCTACCAGGGAACAAATAGCAGCTCCTCTAGGCGGAAAGTTAACCTTATTTTCAAAGAACTGGCACTACATAACAAAAGACAAGTGGATTTTACAAACCATAGATCAAGGTTACGGTTTCACTTCCACACTTTACCAGTCAAAGAGGAATGCCAAATCTACCTCCAAATCAAAAACAGAGGCTCTACGCCAGATAATGGAGTTAGCAAACATGAGAGCTGTGGAAAGAGTGCCAACAGCAGAACAAGGAAAGGGTTCTACTCCAGACTATTCCTAGTTCCAAGAAAGGAAAAAGTTGGAGACCAATTCTCGACCTGTCCACCTTAAATACATACATCATTGTCCCAAAATTCAAAATGCTGACCCTACAGCAACTTCTTCCCATGCTGGGCAAGGAGTCTTGGCTGGTAACTCTAGATCTCAAGGAGGCATACCTGCACGTCCCCATTCGACCAATCTGCAGAAGATACCTCAGATTTCTTGCAGGATCAGAGCACTATCAATTCTCAGCATTGCCCTTTGGCTTATCTACTGCGCCCAGAGTATTCACAAAATGCCTGGCATCAGTAATCGCCCATTGCAGACTACAGGGAATTCAAATTTACCCATACCTGGACGACTGCCTGCTACAAGGGACAACAAAAGCAAGCTGACAACAGATTTACAAAGGGTCATTTACTTGCTACAAGGACTGGGATACACAGTCAATTTACAAAAGTCAAGGCTGATACCATCCCAAACAAGGACGTTCTTGGGCGGAATTGGACACAGTACAACAAATGGCATTCCTGACTACAGAAAAACAAAAAGAACTTCCTCTTTACTTCTTGGCACTAACAAAACTGAACAAGTTAACAGCAAGAAAAGTTCTGCAGGCCTTGGGCTTCATGGCATCATGCATAATCTTGGTCCCATTTGCCAGACTACATATGAGGAAACTACAGTGGTACCTAAAGAATTTATGGTCCCAACACAGACACAGTCTAGAAACAGAAATCCCACTAATTCCATGCTTAAAACAGGAGTTCCTATGGTGGGCTCAGGCATGCCAGTTAAACCCAGGCCTACCCTTTCGCAGATGTCAACCAAGCCAGACCATCACAACAGACGCTTCAGACCTAGGATGGGGGCCCACATGCTGGACAAATGCGTGCAAGGATTGTGGACACAGGATCAACTTCGCCTGCACATCAATCTAAAAGAAATGCTGGCAGTAAAACTGGCAATCCAAAAGTTCAAACCATTTCTCAAAGAGGGCCAGTTGATGATAAGGACAGACAACACCACAGTCATGTGGTACATCAACAAACAGGGAGGCACTCATTCATACCCCTATGCAGAATGACCTTGGAGCTGTGGACCCTGGCACTCAGCTACAACATTCAGTTACAGGCAATATTTGTACCGGGAAAGACAATACTCTAGCAGACATATTAAGCAGAACCACTTCGGATGCCCACGAATGGAAGCTGCACCGGACATCTTCAAGACCATCTCAAAGAAATGGGAATGCCACAGATAGACCTATTCGCATCACCTCTCAATCACCAGCTCAAAAATTCTGCACAAGGACATTCCACCCACTAGCATGGAAAGTGGACTCACTCTCCTTCAACTGGAAAGGCCTAACAGCATATGCATTCCCACCTCTTCCTTTGATACACAAGGTACTACTAAAAATCAAGGAAGACCGTCCAA